>NC_057808.1:78999531-79287503 GCF_018294505.1 Triticum aestivum | reverse complement strand
GTCAACTACAATCGGTATCTCAAAATTAGCATCGTGAACATGTTTCTTAACATACCTCACTGACCGGGATGAATTAGATCAATCATCACAAGATTGATCTACCGAGAGTAGTCTCTTGTCAGTACAACAAACTGAACTAAGATCATCACATCTCGAGTTCAGGTCAGCAAGTGATGCTCAGGGCCTCACCTGAGTCACCGAAATATTTACAAGGCACTTGCATTGCTTAATACTGATAACAAGGCAGACCCTGCTCGCCTTCCTCCTTACATGGTCCAGTCAGCTTCAAAGCCGGACTCCTCACATAAAAAATGCCGCTCCGAGGGTGGGCATTCAGTTTATATGGTTTGGTTCATTCGGGTTTCTTGAAGTTCGGTTTCTGTAAAATAACAACCAAAATAATCACACTAAAACTTGCCAGGAACCTTATTAACCAAAATTTATCGATTTGGTTTGTTCGGTCAACCAGAAAACTGAAATACGTGTGCACCATCATCGGTCAAAGCAGCGTGTCATGGAGCGATTTGTTATATAATAGCCGTCAATCATCTCAGATAAAAAACTGTCAAATAGTATTTTCATATAATCGAGATCCTATAATCGGTGCACTAGGGCGTGTTTGGTTCCCTGTGTTGCATCTGGCCCGCATCCACCATGCAAAGTTTGGGTCGTTTGGTACACTGCATGGGCCCTTCAGCCTGGCCCGGTGGATGCAAAAAGGGGTCTCTCAGCCAGGCTGAGGGATACGCAGGATTCGAGCGTATCTCGGATGCAGGCTCGCTCGCTCGCTCGTTTTCTTTCCTCTTCCTTTCGTCTCTTCCCCAAACGCCGCCGTCACACCTCCCCGTATCCCCATGGCTCCATCGACCGGGCCTCCCGCAGCTCGTGCTCACCCCGCCGCCGGCCTCAGTCCTCCACGTGCCTCCACGCCGACGAGCGCCTCCACACGATCCCGCTGGCTCTCCTTTGATGCACGGCCAACTCCCTCCTGCGCTTGGCCGCCGGCCATGGACGCCACTACGGCTTCGCAGAAGTCCAACCGCCGATGAAGAACGCCACCGCCATCAGGACCCATGGCCGCCGCTTCTCATCAAGCGCCGCCGCCGTCCGCGAACAAGTGACGCTGCCGCGCGCCAGATCATGCCCCGCCGTGCTGCCGGGAGCAAGGAGCCCACCGTCTGGAGCCATCGAGATCCTGCCTCCCTGTATCCCGTCGCCCTGCGCTGCTGTGTGCTCCTCTTTCCACATCAATTTCAGTGACATTCAGACAAAAACAGCACCGCATGCAGCCATATGATGCAAGTTCACCAAACATACATCACGACGCAACTTTGCATCGCCTTAGCCTGGCCATGCTCAGCCTGGATCCTCCATGCAATGCAGCTGAAAGCCACCCAGGCAACCAAACACGCCCCTAGACCGATGCGTTTCTGCTTGCATGAATCTACGTACAATTGCCAAAGCAACAAACTAGCTAGCCAGTGACTTAGACTAATCAGGTAGCCTGTTGTGCTTGCGCCGGAGAGACACGAGGTCACCGCCCATGATAGCACGGTGCCGCCGCCCTTGCTCGTCGTCGTTGACCTGCACCGTTCCAGTGAAGAACCCATCTTAGCCCAAAAAGAGACTTCGGTGGTCACTTGAAGCAAAATAAAAAACTGGTTCCAGCAAAAAAAACATCCAGTTCCAGCAAAACAATCTTAGCAACAAGGAACTCCAGTAAAAGGTTTGAAGGAGAAATTCACTCTGAATCTAGACAAAAATAACCCAGGTTCAAGCGAAAAACGTGTTCAGCAACAACCGAACCCTGTAGTTGCCCAGAACGTTGTTGGTCAGATGAAGCAAAACAAAAACCTAGTTCCAGCAAAAATAAACTACAGTTCTAGCAAAAATGATACGAGCAACTAGAACTCCGGTAAAACGTTTGAAGCAAATATTTAGTCAGGTTCCAGCAAAAAAAAACTCAGGTTGCAGCAAAATTCGTGTCTAGCAAACAAAACAACCTTGTAGCTCCCCAAAACGCTGTTAGTCAGATGAAGCAAAACCAAAAACCAGTTCCAGCAAGAAAAAACTACAGTTCCAGCAAAAACGACACGAGCAACTAGAAACTCTGGTAAATGTTCGAAGCAAAAATTTACTCGGTTCCAGCAATAAAAATCTCCGCTTCCAGCAAAAAAATCGCATCCAAAGAAAAAAAACCCAACCTTGCAGCTCCCAAAAACGCCGGTGGCAGCTCCGGCGTGCACAGATACAACTCCATCGTCGAAGGGCGCAACTGATTGCAGCACCAAAAGCTCATCGCTGGCTGTGGCAGCACTAACTCCAACGCTGAGGAAGCAGGGTTGCACGGCCGCGCTGCGCAGCTCGCAGTACTCAAACGTCAGGCGCCCGCCGCGGCTGGTTCACCGGCGATGGGGAAGCAATGGGGAATGGGGCGCGGCGACTATCTATATCTATACTTCTATATCTATATCTATATCTATACTACTATTAAAAGACCAAATGTGACTTCCCCTACATCCACACGACAAAGTGCACACAGGATAACCCTAGACGTCCGATCAGACCCACTTACTATCATGCAACTGTCCACGTTTTATCAAACATACTACAACCAGATCAACGGTTCTAATCAAATGTTCTGCCGGCAGACTCCCACGTCCAGGCTCCTACACATCCTAACGATGACACCTCCATCCAGCGAATAAACATTATCTCCGCGATCAACGCCACCACCACGCCACGAACCTCGCGTCGGCACGCCGCCCCGCCGTCCTCGCTCCGCCCCGCCCGGCCGCCCTCGCCACGCGACCCTTGCCCCTGTTCTCCGCGACGACGCGACGCCCTCGACCCGCCTTGCAGCCCTAACTCTCCTCAATACGCCGTCGTCGCCACGCCGCCCTCTCCCCGGTGTCTGCGACGTCCTCGACTCGGCGCGCTGCCTTACATCCGGTGTCATCACCCCGGTGGCGAGCAGATCTCCAAGACATCTGACTACTTCCGTACCTGCTAGTGCACAGGTTAGATCAACTGAATTTGCACGTCTTTTGGTCAGACATAAGACATGGGGAATTGTTCTTTTAATCTGACAACCTGTAATTTCATACTTACAGTACATCATGATTTGCATAGCAAACTGAGTTGAGGCACGGGTCAGTAAGTGTTCATTGAGAAGACAATATGCCCGGATCTCAGCGTAGTGGGGTACGTAATCCCTTTCAGGACCTGACGAACAACGACAGTTCAGGTAAATACAGATATCACCTACTCTTAGCTACTAATATCATGTAAGTACCGACTATGTCATTGCCTCGCAGGTCAAAAAACAGATCCAAAAGAACTAAAGAGACAGAGGGAAAGGGAGAGGTATGCACTAAACAAGGATGCAATATTGAAAAAAAGAAAGGAGGCAAGGGATAGTAAGAAAGCTATGTCCGCGGTTTTAAATGAAACCAACACTCCATCTAAGCCACCCGTGGCCATGTCGCCTGGTTACTCAATTTTCTCTGTTCTTTATCATACATTTCATTAATCACAGCTAAACTCATGTTAATTAAAAGTCCCTTTGGACAGGTTTTGACACTATGGATATGCCCAGTGCGCAGTCTGCTATCACCCAGCAACGACACGCACCAGTTGTGGAAGGTCATGTGTTCTCCTACATCCAAACATACTACCGGCTCTTGTGTGCCAGCAACTGGCTTTGGTAATACAATTTTGATGCAGGCATACCTGTTGATGTGGTAATGAGTGATCAGACTCCACTTCATGGTCCATGTTCACTAACAACACCAGATACTGTCGTCTCTAACAATGAAAATGTTAATAATATCAACTCTGCCAATGAGTCGTCCCAACTGACTGTGTTACGACCGCCACTTCAAGCCTACAGATGCAACAGTTCATATGGTTGTCATTTCTGGCTCATATTAACTATCATACATGATTCACACATACATAATTTGGGACGAAGTCGCTATGACAAAACGACAAGCAGTTGAGACGCTTGATAGATCACTACAGGATATAATGGAATGTTCTTTGCCATTTGGAGGAAAGGTTGTTGTCTTTGGTGGTGATTTCAGGCAGGTCCTACCCGTTGTGACACGTGGGACAAGAGCACAGATCACGGATGCTACACTTCTGAGATCCTATCTTTGGGAGAAGACCCGCAAGATACGTCTCACGCGCAATATGCGAGCGCAGGCTGATCCTTGGTTCTCAGAATACCTACTAAGGATAGGCAATGGAACTGAAGAGACAATTAGCGACGATTATGTCCGTCTCCCTGACGAGATTGTCATTGGCTATACCGAGGATGAAAAAGCTATTAACATGCTCATCGAAGATGTCTTCCCATCTTTGCAGGCCAATGCTAGATCGAGAGAGTACATGAGTGCACGTGCTATTCTTTCGACCAAGAACGATCATGTCGATGACCTGAATGACAAGATGATCTCCAGGTTTCCAGGCGAAGAAAGGTTATACCATAGTTTTGACTCAATTGAGGATGACTTGCAGAATAATTACACAATTGATTTTTTGAACTCAATCACACCAAATGGCTTGCCCCCGCATGTTTTGAAATTAAAGGTCAACTGTCCGGTCATTCTGCTCCGGAACCTCGACCCTCATAATGGTCTATGCAATGGGACACGGCTTATGATCAGAGCCTTTCAGGATAATGCAATCGATGCGGAGATTGTTGGTGGTCAGCATGCTGGAAAGAGGGTGTTTATACCTAGGATCCCTATGTCACCCTCAGAGGACATCTCACTTCCTTTCAAACTTAAGAGAAAACAGTTCCCCATCCGCCTGAGTTTTGCCATGACAATTAACAAGGCACAGGGTCAGACCATCCCAAATGTCGGCATTTACCTTCCCGAGCCAGTATTCTCACTGGGCAGCTATATGTTGCATTGTCAAGAGGAGTGTCGAGAGATACGACACAGATTTTGGCCAAGCCAAACAAGGATGTTGATAAATCCGGGAAAAGCACCAAGAACATTGTCTACAGAGATGTTTTGGAGAGACGAGGCAGGTGCATTATTCTATTATTTCTTTTCACCTACTATGTTCGCTTTCAAAACCAGCTTATGAAACTAGCTCCTTACAAGCTTATCATTTTTGTAGCCGTATCTCATGTCATGCACTAATCACTTAACAGTTTTTGTTGATTCAGGTTTGACAAATATTCTTGTTGAGTAGAATTGAGGCTTTGCTGTGGTTACTGGTCTCCACATGTGCAACTTGTAAACCTATTTGGAAGAGAAGAAGATGGTGGAATGATGCTACGTCATGGTGTCAGATCATACATAATAAGGAACGCTTTGTGCTGTATCCTGTACTATCTAAATTTTTCGTTCGAAATTATGTTCTGTTAAACATGTTCTTGAATGCCTAAGTGAGATGCTCTATGATATATTTGTAACGAAAACTGCAAAAGACTTGAGATTCCTGGAATATATTGAAGTTAAAAGGCGTTATTACTACTATGTTGCCAATAGGACGTTCCTGGATCTATAGCACACGAGCTCACATGCTTTCTTTTTTCAGAAAAAAAATTCAAAAGAATATAGCGTACAGTATTCATAAATAAAAGAATATAAGTCATGTAACAGACTAAACTGGTGGATAACCACAGTGGGCGAGAATACCTCTTCCAACATGCATCAAACCAGTTGAAGATATGCCTCCTATTCCGATTCCATTTTCTACTTCACCTCTTCACTGATCTCCGCCTTGGCTGGCTTGATGGATCATGTGATGAACCAAAAAAATCAAAAGAACAAGTCGTGATCTCCCGCAGTCGTAAGCTCATGTACAAGAAGGCAACCACCATACATCAGCTGAATTTCAAATCAAACAGAAAAAATTAGTTTCTCAAATATTAAAAGGGTGTGCCTTTTCTGAATTAAGCCCACAGTTACAGAAGGAAGGTGGGCCAAACCCACTATTTATGCATATAAATTGTACCACGAAAATAACTCCAATATTTTGTGTGAGTATAAAAAAGCACAAGATAAGATTCTGGGGCCTCAGATAAATCCGGGGATGATAGCAATCAGGAGTCCCCAATTATCGCGATAGTAGTTTCCTTTCTCTCACGATTCTGCCTTATATTGCCTGATACCATTACTTTCACCTCTCCTCCATCCTCCCTCGTGATCTCTCAGCCGCATCCCAACATACCTCCACAACAAGTCTCTCCACTGAGCCGCACACATCTGCCCTTGGTGAAGCACCGTCTTCATCCATGTCTGCGCCTCCGTCACCGGTGCCACATGCGAGTCAATCTCCATCCAGATCCGGTACTACTGTCCATGCTATCGAAATGGTAAAGACACATTATATCTCTGTTCTTTCTATGCAAGGTTTCCTCCTATCTAAAAGTGTCATACTTGGGTTTTTAGGATGACATCAACAAGGTAGCAAAGGATGAGGATATAGATAATATGCAGGTTGAAAAGGTGATAAAGAAAGACGAGGATACAAACTATGAGTCGGCACAGGTGATACAAGAAGACTCTACTATGGAGGATACAGAGAATATGCATATTGATGAGGTGAAGACCGTACAGGAGGATACATATCCCGAGTCCACGGAGGCAAGTTTTCTTTCCACATGTCATTACTATTTTAATTCTAACGCCACAGAGCACTTTGTAATTTTTTTAGTACAATATCATATCAAAAAGATATTCTATCCGTTATAATATTATACTACCATGTGTTTCAGCTACCCAGAGATGACGAATCAAGTGAAATACCGAACAATAATGAAGTGGAGAAAAATAATTGCACGGAGAGCCCAGAATATACACATATTCTTGAAGAAAACATAGCAAACAGAGAGGCCAAAGATTCTGAACATACAAATGTGACTTTCCTTTTCCAACTATTTCTTCCAAAATTATTCTAATTATATTATATCCTACATACGGGTAATTCTTTTAATATTGTTTTCAGAAGTTAACCCACAACAAAACAAGTCAACAAATGGTGGCAACTGAGGACGAGAAATTAGCACAAACACCCGCCACGGAAGGGCTTCAAACTATAGAGGACGAACAATGCCCGTGCATATAAAGAAACATATACGACGGCATAACAAGCCTAAGAAGGCACAAGACTATGTTGTTTCTCCACAAGGCACAGACCAAAACCTTTAATGTCCTTGTACTGCTATATTATTGTTTTTGTGTTCATTATCATTAAATGTTATCATGGCCATCGTGACAGATTATGCCAGCACTGGCGATGATTGGTCCGTTATAGAAAAAATCAGATCCGAACCAAGTAAAGAAAGAAATGTAGTGAGCATCGGCGATGCATTTCTGAAAAAAAAGACATTTACTATCTCTTCTATCTCCCAAAGAATGGGTTGGCGATGAAGTAAGTATATTAGGACATGGAGATGCTATTTGATTAGAAGTATGTGTCATCTAATATACTATGTATACTTTTAATTGTAGGTCATAAATACGTACATAAATTGCATGATTTTTACGGAGCATCTACAAGTAAGGTCAGGTGGAAGTGTGTTCTTAGAGAATGCATGCATCTCTAAGATGATGAAGATCGGTAGCTATCTGCCCTCAGATGACATGGATGCTGCACCAGCATGGGTATTAAACAGAGAAAAAGCATATTTGGAAAACGATATGGTTAGTCTTACTTTTCTACATATTTCTATGAATTACAGCAAGAACGACTGATTCGTCCACATACGAGTACAACTAAAATAATCATTTTCTTCAGATATACATTCCAATAAACAACGACGACTTTCACTGGTACCTATGTGTTATAAATGCCAGAAAAAAATGTGTCCAAGTGCTCGACTCGCTAGGCCCTTACATGAGCCGCAAGGACCTCGCTGATACGGTTAGTACTTAGTCCTACTCCCCCATCTTTTCTAAGAACCTTTTTTTTCTTATTTCTCACTTTTGATGCTTATACTTTTTCCATTTGTTGGTACAACAGCTAGAAGGACTAGAGGATTTATTCAAATATGCATCCAAGCACATGGAATTAAAATCCGATAAGTGGACTGATCTCGATGTTACAACATGGAAAAGAGAAGAATATATTAAGAGCAGTCTTCAGACGTATGGGTACGCCTCCTACTATAACTGAGAGCATTTATGCTTAACAGGGCATGTATGCTATTATGTTTATTTTTTCATTGCACAGCATTCCTGAAGCACATTTGACCAACAGATTTGGTATGCCAATGCAATTCTTTACCTTATTGTATGACAATGCAATTCTTTACCTTATTGTATGCCAATGCAATTCACACAGCACCTCTCATGAGATCTGGCCTAAATAATAGTGCTCAAGGCGATACATTTCATTGGGCTGCATATTATACATTTGAACAACAAATATGTTACTACACACATGGAAAGAAGCAGATATATAGCATACCTGTATATGTGTTCCGCTAACAATCTTCCACTACTCTATATCCAATGCATCCATGCCAACATGGAGAAACAGAAACATCTCACAAATGGATGACAATGTGGCGAAGGTGCCTGTTGTGCATACAATGGAATAAGCATCAGCAAAGTTCAGATGTCAAAGAATGGACTCACATGTATTTCTGATAGAAACAGTGCAGATACCAACTTGGTTGCGACATTACAACGTCTCAAAAAGCAAAGACTCAACATCAATTAGAGCTAGCTGATAGTGACAAATTAAGCCACCCAGAATTCAAATCCACAAATCAAGAAGCTTTATCACAGCATGGTTGCCTAAAAAATGTCACCTGACTAAATCCCCACTGATAATCGTAGGTGCATTAACAACATCTAATCGAACAGCATACCTTCAGCAACCGAGTGTAGGCTGCGAACTCCTTCCCGGAGCGACTGTGTGAGGTCGACGCACTGGATCTCGGTCCAATTCAAGATGCCTACTCCTGCATGCATCGTGTCCAGCAGCTCGCATCTCGATCTGCTCTGCGGCTGTATGATGGTGGCGGCAGAGTCGATGTAGGGAAGATCCACGGGGTTGGCGGCGAGGCAAGTCCGCGGTGGTGAGAGGAGGCGGCGGGGCGAGGCCGTGGTGGGGATAAGAGCCGGCGAGGCAAGGCCGTCATGGGGATAGGAGACGGGGCGAGGCCGTGGTGGTGGTGGTGGTGCGGGGAGGGGGCGCCAGAAGACGTCGTGGCCGGAGAGGATGCGCCCTGCTCCAGAGAAGGCGGCCGGCGGCGTGCGCCCTGCTCCAAAGAAGGCGGCCGGCGGCGTGCGGCGGAGAAAGCAAAGTGACTGTCTCTCACCGTCTCACCACACACACACACATCCTGTTGTGAGAAAGCGACTGCTCCTCATTAGTGTGTGGTGAGAGACTGAGATACTTAGCACCGGCTGCCCTCTTTTTCTTTTCACCGGCTGCTCCTCATTTGTGGCAGCTCCTTATTAGTGTACCTCTGGTTGCTCTCTTTTCTTTTCCAATCCAACCTCTGGTTTCTTTTGTGTGGCCTAATTATGTCGTTCAGATTAAACATATCATCGATCAAATGGATCATCGGCTGTGTGCCTTTTGTTTTATTTTTAATATTTATGATCCACAACCCATTTGGTGAAGTAATAATTATATGAGTTCCTCTCAAAGAAATTCTGCGTTGACAAATTCAATTTTTATTCATAGCCTTTTTGTTCAATTGATTTATAATAAAAAAATATGCATTGACAAATTCAATTATTTTATTGATAGTCCTTTTGGTCATTTGATTTAAATTAGCGGCAAACGTTGTTCAATTCCTTTTTAATCGAGCGTGTCTGCTATGACTTGTGATTCGGTCAACATCATTTTATAATACTAATATTTTTTATTAATATAATATTTTTGTTATTAATCATATCTAATTTTTGTAATCATCCAGGTCATCTTGTGGTCTGTGGATGTTAAATTTCATGGAGTACTTCACGGGAGATAGTCTGTCTGACACTCCCGAACAGGTATATTTTGCATCGTATCATGATACTAATTATTTTGTGTTGTATCATTATTTGAAAATTAAGTCTTGTTACTACTTCACTTTAGGTTCATATGACAGATTTTAAAACAAAATTAGCTGTCATTTTAGTCGACTCTGAATTCAATGATGATGATATAAGAAACCAAGACTTGGATGATGATGAAACCAACACGGATCCCACCGATTGTATGATCATCGAAAGACCTCCTAACAAACCCAAAGCATCCAACTCATCATCACAAGTTGAGCTCATCTCGCAATCATTTATCCTTCCGCCGTTTGTCACTCCAACAAACGACGACTTAATGGATGAACTTTGCTTGTTCATCATCATGGTTGATGATATCCCTTTGCTAGAGTAAGACACATTTTTCCAATTCATTTTTGTTTATAATAAATTATTACTCTTGTATAATTATAATTGATAGAATTCCCATTTCACAGGAGCGAATGGGTGAAAAGCTCTCAACCTTATCCTATTAGTTTGAACTTGAGACAATTAAAGAACATATTAAAGAATGATGAGTACATGGATGCTGGTTGTTTTAACATGGCTGTCAGGATACTAGCGTGCCACGACGTCCAGCTTGCTAGAGATGTCCCAACACACTATATGGATCTACGATTCTGTCACTAGTAGAAAAAGGGGCTTTAGTCCCGGTTGGTAAGGCCCTTTAGTCCCGGTTTTTGAACCAGGACTAAAGGGTCGTTACTAATGCCTCTCCCCTTTAGTCCCGGTTCTTACACGAACCGGGACTAAAGGCCGCGGCCACGTGGAGCTCCACCTTTAGTCCCGGTTGGTAACACCAACAGGGACTAAAGGAAATTTTATGATTTTTTTTTAAAAAAATTTGAATTTTTTTTATTTTCAAATTTCTGAATTATTTTAACCTCTAATCTCTAATCACCACCCCTCGTCACTGCTCAATTTATCACCCCTCATCATTCCAAATCATCTAACTTCCTGGACGGTCACCCATCCTCTCACTACTCCAGCCTGAGCACGCTTAACTTCCAGATTCTGTTCTCCCTCGTTTCAAAGTCTGCACTTGTTGTTTTCCTGACAATAGTAAGTTGTCAATCCTATTAACCCTCAGGAATTTAGCTTGAGCATGAAGTGACACATTTTACTGTTTGAGTTTGAAACTATTGTTTTAAAAAACAATAATTATTTAGTAACACTAATATTTCTTGAATAATTAGTTTGACCATTATTTGACCATAGTTTGACCACAGTTTGACCAGATTTGACCAAAATTTCTTAGAGAATGCATGCATCTCTAAGATGATGAAGATCGGTAGCTATCTGCCCTCAGATGACATGGATGCTGCACCAGCATGGGTATTAAACAGAGCCAAAGCATATTTGGAAAACGATATGGTTAGTCTTACTTTTCTACATATTTCTATGAATTACAGCAAGAACGACTGATTCGTCCACATACGAGTACAACTAAAATAATCATTTTCTTTAGATATACATTCCAATAAACAACGACGACTTTCACTGGTACCTATGTGTTATAAATGCCAGAAAAAAATGTGTCCAAGTGCTCGACTCGCTAGGCCCTTACATGAGCCGCAAGGACCTCGCCGATACGGTTAGTACTTAGTCCTACTCCCCCATCTTTTCTAAGAACCTTTTTTTCTTATTTCTCACTTGTGATGCTTATACTTTTTCCATTTGTTGGTACAACGGCTAGAAGGACTAGAGGATTTATTCAAATATGCATCCAAGCACATGGAATTAAAATCCGATAAGTGGACTGATCTCGATGTTACAACATGGAAAAGAGAAGAATATATTAAGAGCAGTCTTCAGACGGATGGGTACGCCTCCTACTATAACTCAAAGCATTTATGCTTAACAGCGCAGGTATGCTATTATGTTTATTTTTTCACTGCATAGCATTCCTGAAGCACATTTGACCAACAGATTTGGTATGCCAATGCAATTCTTTACCTTATTGTATGCCAATGCAATTCTTTACCTTATTGTATGCCAATGCAATTCACACAACACCTCTCATGAGATCTGGCCTAAATAATGGTGCTCAAGGCGATACATTTCATTGGGCTGCATATTATACATTTGAACAACAAATATGTTATTACACATATGGAAAGAAGCAGATATATAGCATACCTGTATATGTGTTCCGCTAACAATCTTCCACTACTCTATATCCAATGCATCCATGCCAACATGGAGAAACAGAAACATCTCACAAATGGATGACAATGTGGCGAAGGTGCCTGTTGTGCATACAACGGAATAAGCATCAGCAAAGTTCAGATGTCAAAGAATGGACTCACATGTATTTCTGATAGAAACAGTGCAGATACCAACTTGGTTGCGACATTACAACGTCTCAAAAAGCAAAGACTCAACATCAATTAGAGCTAGCTGATAGTGACAAATTAAGCCACCCAGAATTCAAATCCACAAATCAAGAAGCTTTATCACAACATGGTTGCCTAAAAAATGTCACCTGACTAAATCCCCACTGATAATCGTAGGTGCATTAACAACATCTAATCGAACAGCATACCTTCAGCAACCGAGCGTAGGCTGCGAACTCCTTCCCGGAGCGACTGTGTGAGGTCGACGCACTGGATCTCGGTCCAATTCAAGATGCCTGCTCCTGCATGCATCGTGTCCAGCAGCTCGCATCTCGATCTGCTCTGGGGATGTATGATGGCGGCGGCAGAGTCGATGTAGGGAAGATCCACGGGGTTGGCGGCGAGGCAAGTCCGCGATGGTGAGAGGAGGCGGCGGGGCGAGGCCGTGGTGGGGATAAGAGCCGGCGAGGCAAGGCCATCATGGGGATAGGAGACGGGGCAAGGCCGTGGTGGTGGTGGTGGTGGTGCGGGGAGGGGGCGCCAGAAGACGTCGTGGCCGGAGAGGATGCGCCCTGCTCCAGAGAAGGCGGCCGACGGCGTGCGCCCTGCTCCAAAGAAGGCGGCCGGCGGCGTGCGGCGGAGAAAGCAAAGTGACTGTCTCTCACCGTCTCACCACACACACACACATCCTGTTGTGAGAAAGCGACTGCTCCTCATTAGTGTGCGGTGAGAGACTGAGATACTTAGCACCGGCTGCCCTTTTTTTTTCTTTTCACCGGCTGCTCCTCATTTGTGGCAGCTCCTTATTGGTGTACCTCTGGTTCCTCTCTTTTCTTTTGCAATCCAACCTCTGGTTTGTTTTGTGTGGCCTAAATATGTCGTTCAGATTAAACATATCATCGATCAAATGGATCATCGGCCGTGTGCCTTTTGTTTTATTTTTAATATTTATGATCGACAACCCATTTGGTGAAGTAATAATTATATGAGTTCCTCTCAAAGAAATTATGCGTTGACAAATTCAATTTTTATTGATAGCCTATTTGTTCAATTGATTTATAATAAAAAATATGCATTGACAAATTCAATTATTTTATTGATAGTCCTTTTGGTCATTTGATTTAAATTAGCGGCAATCGTTGTTCAATTCCTTTTTAATTGAGCGTGTCTGCTATGACTTGTGATTCGGTCAACATCATTTTATAATACTAATATTTTTTATTAATATAATATTTTTGTTATTAATCATATCTAATTTTTGTAATCATCCAGGTCATCTTGTGGTCTGTGGATGTTATATTTCATGGAGTACTTCACGGGAGATAGTCTGTCTGACACTCCCGAACAGGTATATTTTGCATCGTATCATGATACAAATTATTTTGTGTTGTATCATTATTTGAAAACTAAGTCTTGTTACTGCTTCACTTTAGGTTCATATGACAGATTTTAGAACAAAATTAGCTGTCATTTTAGTCGACTCTGAATTCAATGATGATGATATAAGAAACCAAGACTTGGATGATGATGAAACCAACACGGATCCCACCGATTGTATGATCATCGAAAGACCTCCTAACAAACCCAAAGCATCCAACTCATCATCACAAGTTGAGCTCATCTCGCAATCATTTATCCTTTCGCCGTTTGTCACTCCAACAAACGACGACTTAATGGATGAACTTTGCTTGTTCATCATCATGGTTGATGATATTCCTTTGTTAGAGTAAGACACATTTTTCCAATTCATTTTTGTTTATAATAAATTATTACTCTTGTATAATTATAATTGATAGAATTCCCATTTCACAGGAGCGAATGGGTGAAAAGCTCTCAACCTTATCCTATTAGTTTGAACTTGAGACAATTAAAGAACATATTAAAGAATGATGAGTACATGGATGCTGGTTGTTTTAACATGGCTGTCAGGATACTAGCGTGCCACGACGTCCAGCTTGCTAGAGATGTCCCAACACACTATATGGATCTACGATTCTGTCACTAGTAGAAAAAGGGGCTTTAGTTCCGGTAAACCGGGACTAAAGGGTCGTTACTAATGCCTCTCCCCTTTCGTCCCGGTTCTTACACGAACCAGGACTAAAGGCCGCGGCCACGTGGAGCTCCAACTTTAGTCCCGGTTGGTAACTCCAACCGGGACTAAAGGAAATTTTATGATTTTTTTTGAATTTTTTTTTATTTTCAAATTTCTGAATTATTTTAACCTCTAATCTCTAATCACCACCCCTCATCACTGCTCAATTTATCATCCCTCATCATTCCAAATCATCTAACTTCCCGGACGGTCACCCATCCTCTCACTACTCCAGCCTGAGCACGCTTAACTTCCGGGTTCTGTTCTCCCTTGTTTCAAAGTCTGCACTTGTTGTTTTTATGAAAATAGTAAGTTGTCAATCCTATTAACCCTCAGGAATTTAGCTTGAGCATGAAGTGACACATTTTACTGTTTGAGTTTGAAACTATTGTTTTAAAAAACAATAATTATTTAGTAACACTAATATTTCTTGAATAATTAGTTTGACCATTGTTTGACCACAGTTTTACCAGATTTGACCAAAATTCAAAAAAACTGAAATAATTATTTAGTAACACTAATATTCTAGAATAATTAGTTTGACCACAGTTTGACCAGTTTGAAATTTTTTCGATTTTTTTTCACTCTAGATCTTAAAAGCCCCGTAACTTTTTTCTGTTAGGTTTTTGAGGATTTTGAAAATGTTTAACGGGGTTTCCCCAGTTAAATTCGGATGTAACTTTTCGAGTAGATGATTTTTCATATAAAAAACTTTTTAATCCGAGTTCGTATGCAAAAGTTATGCTCATTTTACAAATTCCAGAGAGATTTTGCAAATAAAGTCGAAATTCATATTTGTAATTTTCCCAACAACTAGACCACGTATCACATGGGAAACTTATTTTATTTTATTTTTTTGATATTTCCATCATTTTCTTTTGTATTTTCTAAAACTGAAAAGGCGGTCCGGGGGGGGTGGTGGTAGAGTTTGAAAATGGGACCTTTAGTACCGGTTCGTGCCACGAACCGGTACTAATGCCTCAAAGCCCATTAGTACCGGTTGGTGGCACCAACCGGTACTAATGGGCATCGCACCCTTTAGTCCCGGTTCGTGGCACCAACCGGGACTAAAGGGCCCAGGTGAACCGGGACTAATGCCTTAGCCGCACGGACCGGGACCAATGCTCACATTAGTCCCGGTTCGTGACTGAACCGGGACTAATGTGAATACTGCCCTGTGACCAAAGCCCTGTTTTCTACTAGTGTGTGTAAGTTATTATAATCACATTTTACATTTTGCCTTATTCTACTCATGTTTTCTTACATTATTGTAGTCCATGTCCCACGATGCACGAGTCCCAAGTCATCATGATGGTATGGACATTGATAAGTTGGCACAACTATTTGATAGCTGGCCTGATAGCAATGAGTATCATATCTCAGAATGTGATACGGTAAGATTTCAATCCAAAGTCATTGTTTATTTGGTCTTAATAAATGATAATGATTGATGTGTCATTGCAGATTTTATTGCCTTGTGATATTCTTGGACTATTTTTATTGTTCATCTTGGACCAACAAAAAAAAGTTGTTTCTATTTTGGACCCGCTTTCAATACCTACTTTCGGAAAGCATATACTTAAAACTATGGTGAACGATCTAAACCTTGCACTTCAAACTGCAAACCCTGCCTTCAAGGACGACATTATAAAATGGGGATGCAAAGTTCCTGTTGTTCCCACAAATTCATACGGGTAAGAATCTTGTCAATACATCACAATCTTAACTGATTCATTCAACTCACATGTAACATTTCATACATGCGGTCCCATGTCTGGTTATTTGATTTTCAATTTAATGCACTCATGGCATGATGGAACGCTACATTTTCCAGTACCCAAGGTAAGTATTTCACACCATGCTCATTTCTACACATGTTACTCATGTTTTTTCTAATAACAATGTTATATAATGCATATGTAGGATAATTTTGAACTAAGGAAGCGATTTTTGGTTCATATTTTCAAGTATGAAGAGAATGAAGTTCTAAACAATATCCCAGTCTTAGAACGAAGCATTATAGATCAAATCAAAAGATGGACCTTCCAGAGAGGATCATCATCAAATGATGATTACTAGATAATTTTGCTTATTTGTTATTTTTACAATACATTTATGTGATCGTTAATTTTATGTGAAGACATGCGTATTGGTCGTGTGTTACATGCACAGAGTTTTTTCATTTTTGTATTTCGAATTTTGGAATCACAACATTTCAACAATGGAAGTCTTTCACTGGTCAAACAAGACCTATGACTTCATCTAAAATAAATTATTACATTGAAATCATTGAGACCTATGACCTATGACACGCATTTAAATGTTCCGATACAACAATACAAAAGTTCATTTTTTATTTTACTTTACTAGGATACGTGCGTTGCACGTGCACGCTTACTAGTGTAAGAAAAGAAAAGAAAGAGCACGGAACTGTTTGGGGGCAGAAAGAAAATGTGTGGAGGAGAGTGCATCGTGATTAGATAAGGTAGCGTCAAGCGGTGTGTAGGTCCTAGCGCTTTGCACTGCGCGAGCCAAGGGACCGGCGAAAAGTTCAGCCGACGCGCCGACCCCAAGCGTTTTCCTTTAAATAAATAGCTTGTTTGAACACGTTCCAAGATAATACAAACTTAAAATACCCCAAACACAATAGCTAATCGTTGTTGGACAAAACATAAAATAAGGTTTATTGGTTGGACACTAGTAGAAAATATGCCTTTAGTCCTGGTTCGCAAAGGCCATTAATCCCGGCTGTGCAATCGGGACTAAATATGCGCGACTAAAGGCTCCCCCTTTAGTCGCACCTCTTACGAACCGCGAATAAAGGCCCGTCCACGTGGGCGCCAGGAGTCCGTCGGGGCGGAGGACCTTTAGTCCCGGTTCTCGTGGCTAACCGGGACTAAAGGCCTCCTCCGCAGGTTTAGGGTTTTAGCCCCCCTAAACCTGGTCTCTTTTAATTTGTAGTGTTTTATTTCTTTTATATTTTATTTTGTGTTTTATTTTAATTTTGATGAAGTTTTAGTACACATATTCTACGCTACTATATACATGCATATGAAATTTCAAACAAGAAGAATTCAAGAGGAATATATAATATATATTCAATCTCGGGTGACCATATACAACTTCGAACAAGTTTCCATACACAATTAGGATGGATGACCATATACAACTTCGAACAAGTTTCAATCTCGGGTATGCATATAAATTTCTTCGTCCTCGGTATAGTGTTCTCCTTTAGGATTGATGACTTCCCTCATGAAAAATCCTGCTAATTCATCTTGAATTGGTCGGAAGCGAGCTTCTGGACTAAGCCTCCTCCGCAAGTTATCCGTCGCCTTCCGCATGCTATCCAATGCCTTCCGCTCAGAGGTGTGTCTCCGGATGTTCTCACAAACATAGTATCCACATAGATTGGTCCCCGGTGGCTGCTTATCCACATTAACTAACCTTCTAAAATCTAGCTCATGTTTGAATTCACCGACAATTTCTTCTGAGAAGCGTCTCCAAACCCTACAGGGCAAAGAAAATTAAATGAACAAGGGAGTTATTAGTTACTTCATATTAGGAAATGAACGAAAG
Organism: Triticum aestivum; assembly: GCF_018294505.1. Lineage (NCBI taxonomy): Eukaryota > Viridiplantae > Streptophyta > Magnoliopsida > Poales > Poaceae > Triticum > Triticum aestivum. The sequence goes on along the minus strand of NC_057808.1, from coordinate 79,269,495 downwards.
AGACCGATCGATATAGAGCTCAAATAATTGAAAATAATTACTTTTGCAGCATTTTTCTCATGTCGGCCCAACGCTTTGGATCCGAATCCATAGAGTCCATGATTAGAACTCTGGAGGTGTGAAGTTCAATATTTAGCAGAATCCAGTGGAACCTGCGGACACGTTACATGCACAGTCATGCATAACTCATCGATTAGACATACCATGCATGGAGTAAACAAAAGAGAATGGGCACAAGAGAGAAACACTCACCCAAAATGGTAAGGAAATAGAATATGACTTTTGAGTTGATGCTTTCTAAGAAACTTGTACAAGTCTTTCTCCACGTCTTCGGGGTGATTTTGTAACACATGTCCATTAACGATATGTGGGTCAATGAACCCAACATCATGGATGTTTCTTATTTTGCATTCCCAAATCTTCAATCTGCATAATAGCGTAAGCAACAATATAGTTAGGACAATATATATATATATATATATAGTGCAGGCAATGAAGAACGAGATGAGGTAGAAATAAATCACTTACAGAACGTAGCAACTCAGGATAGATTTGTCGAGCTCGCAGATTGAACAGCTGGAACAATTCACTCATATGAACTTGTACAAAGTACCGTTTGGTGTGATGCCCCTCTGTAACATCCGCATAAACATATTCTTTGTCGGCCCATGTTATGAATTGCTTGTACCAACGTAGCAGATTTCGCATTTGTGGTGGTAGACTCTTTTTCCGCGCAGGCTCGACGAGAGGCCCATTCCGCACATATTGTAATGCTATCTCACATACTGGCGCATCCTCAAGGCCTAAGAAGGCACGAAGAGTCAAACCCATCTCAGACGCTTGTTTCATGGCACTCGCTACAGTCAATCCAAGTGCTGCCGCAGCTGCTATGATCTCGGGGTCCTCTTCCGGACCGGCTTTCACTATGAGCGGGGGGATCGATTGTTTATTCTGCATCCCGAGCTGGTCAACTTGTTTCCCGCTTTTTTTACTTTCTTCTTTCTCCTCCTTCAATATTTTTGCTTGCCTACGAAGTTCATGTCCATAGTCGTCAGGCATATTCAGCTCGGCTTGGGACGGTGTCGTCAAAAAATCCTTAGCCCACTTCTTTTGCTTCTCAGTGAATACTTGCTTGGGCTCAGGCTCTTTTATCGCCTTCGTATCCGCCTTCCATTTCTCATAATGAGCAGACGTGGCCAATTTGGTTTCAGCTTCACTAAGTTCCCAAGGCCTTGGGAGGAGAGGCTTCAGTGATGGCTCCGGTACCCTTGTGGTCTTAGGTACATAAGGGTCCGGGTTAATAGTCCAGGAGCGGGTTTCCTTGCTGTCCGCCTGCTTCTGCTTCTTCGCCGGAGGTGGATTGGGGGGCGTCGTACCCGCCGAAAGAGGATTGGGAGGCGTCGTACCCGCCGGAGGAGGATTGGGGGGCGGCGGTTGCTTACCCGCCGGAGGTTGTGGATCGGGGGACGGCGTCGAATGGCGTGAAGGAGGTGTAGGTGAACCACCACGACCACCACCACCGCCGCCACCACCACCACCACCATCATCGGAGGGGGGTGGACTTGTTAGCCTTGGCGCCTCGCCTGGAAACACTATGTACTTCTTTTTCCATAGAATGATATGTCGCTTGACATCTCCAAGTCTTCTCTCCCCTTCGGGTGTAGCTTTGTCAATCTCCAGGTCCTCAAACTCTTGGACTATGTCTTCCACCGTGACACGAGCATAGCCATATGCAATGGGGTTGTTGTGGTGGAGTGCTCCAGGTGTACAGGGTAAAGCACTGCCGGTAGCTACCTTCGTGGAAACGTTCCCCACGGGATAATGCAGATCACATTCTTTCATCTCCTTTACATCATCCACGGGGTAGTGAGGCTCCGGTGCACAAATCTCGATCATCGGTGCATTAGCACCAGGCGGGGCATCCGTGGAAGCCATGCTGCTTCTCCGCTGCTGGCTTTCGCGATCCGCTTCATGATCTTCATGCGGCCCTGCAGCCGATTTTTCTTTTACTAGTTCATGCACGGTCTGCTTCAACTCATGGAGTTCCGATGCAAACTTCGCCAAAAGATTTGCATCCCGGTCCGTCTTTCTCTTACGGCTTCTGTAACAGTATGAGTCATTGTCCTGGGAAAACCCTACTTTCCACGGAATTCTGCCTTTGCCTCGTACACGTCCTCCATGTTCATCATTCCCGAGGGCTGTTGTCAGTGCGTCTTTCTCTCTGTTGAACTTGATCAAGCCCTCTTGAGCTTGTGTCATTGCGTCAATAAGGGCTTGGGTGGGAGCAAACTTTTTCTTCCGGTGAACACACACCCCTGTCTCCGGGTCTAGCGATCCCCCATGCCCGTACCACCAGCTTTTGGCCCTTGGGTCCCATCCCTCTGTACCTAGAGGGATTCCTCGCACCCTCAGGTCCTCCTCCATCTTCTGCCACTTAGGCTCCGAAAGGCGGTATCCTCCTGGCCCCATAATATGATGGAACTTTTTCTTACTCGCATTATCCTTATTTTTTCGATATTTCCTTGAAATGCTCCGATTTCTTTTGCCTCACAAATTCTGGCCAATCATCTTTCAGTTTCTCATGTTGTCCATTGAAATCCGGAGTCTTGCCCTTGTTGACATAGTCACGGGTTAAATTTTTCTTGAAGTTCCGGAATGCTTCGGCCATCTTCTGAAGAGCGAACTCTTTAACTAGCCTCCTCCTCTCACGTCCACCCGGAACCTCGTTACCGAATTCATCGACTTTGTTGTATTCCGGAGGTAGAATGAAATGTTCCATAAGCTTTCTCCAGCAATCCTTTTTCGTTCTCTTGTCGACAAAACTGAAACCAAGACGTGCCTTCTTTGGCTCCTTCCATTCCTGGACGATGATCGGGACGTTGTCTCTAACAACGACTCCGCATTGGTTGATAAACTTTGAGGCGTGCTGTAGGGGCTTGCCGGTTTCACTGACAAAATCAATGGCATATGTTTCTCCTGTTTTCATCGCCTTGGATTTGCCACGCTTTGTCGTACTCGATCCGGCCGAGGGCTAAAAAAAGAAAGAGAGTCGCGCGCGTTAATACATATGTATTCACATTTCAGTAAGTTTGTATCACGAGAGGCTCAATGTATATATATACCTCGCCGGAGGTGGTTGCTACTTGCAATTCGAGATCGTCGTTTGTTGACGGTTGACCTCCGTCGACAATGTCCGTTCCTTCACCTTCTTGATCATCGACAATGTCTGTTCCACCGTCAAGGTTCAGAAAAGAAGAGACTACATCCTCTTTTTGCTCATATTTTGAGCCCGGCACATAAGGAATCTCGTTGTTTATGATGCCCATTAAATAACGTTCAGCCTCCGGATCCCTAAGCGGCTCGGCTCTATCGTCCGCCATATGTCACTCCTGTATGTAGTAAAAATTAATTAAGTATAAAGGAATTAAAAAATAAGATTAAGGGGACATAGAGGAGGAGCAGCGACGGTTTTTGCTTTCATCGTCCGCCATTTTTGCTTTCATTTCAGCCATTTTTGGAAAACAACAAAAACAGAAATACTTTAGATGTCAAACTGCATGTATAAGGTTGAAAACATGTGCCAAATGTTTCACTGAACATTTTGAGGTATTAAACATAATTTTTGGATAATTATTTAATTAGTTATGCCATTTTCTTTTAACTTTTCTTTTATGACCAGAACAGAAAATTGATGTTTTTCGCGCCGCTTTAGTCGCGGTTGGTGTCCCCAACCGGGACTAAAGGTTCTTTCGCGCCGCTTTCGTTCCCGCGCGGAAAGAGCCTTTAGTCGCGGTTCGTGTCACGAACCGCGACTAAAGGTCCTTTTTCATATACTTTTCAGAAAAATAAAACTAATTCATTTTAAAATCTTAAAAATACAAATAATATATCAAAAAATTCAGAAAAATAAAACTAATTCATTTTAAAATCTTAAAAATACAAATAATATATCAAAAAATTCAGAAAAATAAAACTAATTCATTTTAAAATCTTAAAAATACAAATAATATATCAAAAAATTCAGAAAAACAAAACTAATTCATTTTAAAATCTTAAAAATACAAATAATATATCAAATACAAATCATCCGGATTCGCCATCGTACGTTTTAATTCACATGATCCGTTCAACAAAGTTTGGTACAATAAATTATTACACATCAATTCTTCCCTTGTGTCCCTGCTTGCTTACGATTGTGCCGTATCCATGGAGCATCCTCATCATTTAACTTAATGCTTGGGTCAGTGTTCACTTTGAAGGGCGGAATTTCACCAAACATATTATAATCTTCTGACATGTCTGTCTTGTCCTCCACTCCCACGATGTTTCTTTTCCCTGAAAGAACAATGTGGCGCTTTGGATCATCGCATGATGTACTGATCGTTTTCTTATCTTTCCGTTTCCTCGGTTTGCTACTCATGTCCTTCAAATAAAAAACCTGAGCGACATCTTTGGCAAGGACGAATGGTTCGTCAAGGTAACCAAGATTGTTGAAATCCACCATTGTCATTCTGTATTGCTCGTCCACCTTTACCCCACCTCCTGTTAGCTTGAACCATTTGCACCGGAACAAAGGGACCTTAAAGGAGGGTCCATAGTCAAGTTCCCATATCTCCTCTATGTAACCATAATATGTGACCTTTTGCCCATTCTCGGTTGCTGCATCAAAGCGGACACCACTGTTTTGGTTGGTGCTCTTTTTATCTTGGGCGATGGTGTAAAATGTATTCCCATTTATCTCGTACCCTTGGAAAGTCGTTATAGTCGAAGATGGTGTCTTGGCCAACATGTACAGCTGATCTCCAACATCATTGTCATTCATTAAATGTTTTCGCAACCAACTGCCGAATGTCTCCATGTGGGCCTTTCTAACCCAGGATTCAGGCTTCCCCGGGTTGTCCGAGCGTAAAATATTCTTGTGTTGCTCGAAGTACGGAGCCACCAAGCTGAAATTTTGCAGAACTGTGTGGTGTGCTTCAGTCATAGAATGACCGTCCATACATATCGTTGATTTCCTTCCGATCGTGCCTTTTCCACTTAGTCTCCCCTCGTGCCGCGATTGAGGAATACCAATCGGCTTAAGGTCAGGAACATAGTCAATACAGAACTCAATTACCTCCTCATTTCCATAGCCCTTGACGATGCTTCCTTCTGGCCTAGCACGGTTACGAACATATTTCTTTAATACTCCCATGAACCTCTCAAAGGGGAACATATTGTGTAGAAATACAGGACCGAGAATGGAAATCTCTTCGACTAGGTGGAGCAGGAGGTGCGTCATAATATCGAAGAAGGATGGTGGGAACACCAACTCGAAACTGACAAGGCATTGGACCACATCGTTCTGTAACCGTGGTAGATCTTCTGGATTGATTACCTTCTGAGAGATTGCATTGAGGAATGCACATAGCTTCACAATGGCTACTCGAACATTTTCCGGTAGGAGCCCCCTCAAAGCAATCGGAAGCAATTGCGTCATAATCACGTGGCAGTCGTGAGACTTCAGGTTTAGGAACTTTTTGTCCGCCATGTTTATTATTCCCTTTATATTCGACGAGAAGCCAGACGGGACCTTCATACTGCTCAGGCATTCAAAAAATGACCTTCTCTTCTTTGGTAAGAGCGTAGCTGGCACGACCTTGAAACCATTCCGGATGCCGGTCATCTGGGTCTTTCAAAAGTTGCTGGTCCTGCCGTGCTTCCTTTGTATCATTTGTCTTCCCATACACGCCCAAGAAGCTTAGCAGGTTCACGCAAATATTCTTCGTAACATGCATCACGTCGATTGCAGAGCGGACATCTAGGACTTTCCAATATTCTAGCTTCCAAAATATAGATTTCTTCTTCCACATGGGTGCGTGCCCGTCAACTCCCCGCGGAACTGATTGTCCGCCAGGACCCTTTCCAAAGATGACTTTCAAATCCTTGACCATATCAAATATCTCAGCACCAGTACGTTCTGCAGGCTTCGGCCGGTGATCTGCCTTGCCGTTGAAATGCTTGCCTTTCTTTCTTACGTTATGATTTCGGGGAAGAAATCGACGATGACCCAGGTACACGTTCTTCTTACAATTACCCAAACGTACACTTTCAGTCTCATGTAAGCAGTGCGTGCATGCATTGTATCCCTTATTTGTCTGTCCCGAAAGGTTACTGAGAGCAGGCCAATCGTTGATGGTTACAAAAAGCAACGCTCGTAGGTCAAATTCCTCTTCTTTGTGCTCATCCCAGACACGTACACCAGGTCTGCCCCACAACTGTAAAAGTTCATCAACTAATGGCCTTAGGTACACATCGATGTCGTTCCCGGGTTGCTTTGGACCTTGGATGAGCACTGGCATCATAATGAACTTCCGCTTCATGCACAACCAAGGAGGAAGGTTGTAGATGCATAGTCACGGGCCAGGTGCTATGGCTGGAGCTCTGCTCGCCAAAAGGATTCATGCCATCAGTACTTAGACCAAATCTTATGTTCCTTGCGTCAGCTGCAAAATCTTTGAACACTCTGTCGATCTTTCTCCATTGCGTTCCATCAGCGGGGTGTCTCAACTCCCCGTCGGACTTACGGTCCTCTTTGTGCCATCGCAACGACTTGGCATGCTTTTTGTTCCTGAACAGACGTTTCAACCGTGGTATTATAGGAGCATACCACATCACCTTGGCGGGAACCCTCTTCCTGGGTTTCTGGCCCTCAACATCGTCACCAGGGTCATCGCCTCTGATCTTATAACGCAATGCAGTGCATACAGGGCATTCATTCAAATTCTCGTATTCACCGCGGTAGAGGATGCAGTCGTTAATGCATGCATGTATCTTCAGAACCTCTAAACCTAGAGGGCAGACAACCTTCTTTGCTTCGTACGTACTGGCGGGCAACTCGTTATTCTTCGGAAACATATTCTTCAACATTTTCAGCAAAGTTTCAAATGATGAGTCAGCTACACCTTCCCGTGCCTTCCATTTTAGCAGATCCAGTGTGCAGCCCAGCTTTTTCAGACTATTATCGCATCCTGGGTACAACGACTTTTTGTGATCCTCTAACATGCGATTCAAATTCTCCCTCTCCTTGTCAGTTTCACAGCGTCTCCGTGCATCAGCAATGGTCCGACCAAGATCATCAGCGGGCTCATCATGTGCCTCTTCTTCACCTTCACCTAACCCTTCCCCACCTTCAGCATCATCCTCCATGAAAGTATCACCGAAATGATCATGATAGTTGTCATCGATATCATCCCCTTCTTCATCTTCTTCCATTCTAACCCCTCTTTCTCCATGCTTGGTCCAACAATTATAGCTTCGCATGAAACCGTGCCGAAGCAGGTGCATGTGAACGTCTCTTGAGGAGGAGTAACCCTTCTGATTCTTACAGACATCACATGGACAGATAATAAAACCTCGCTGCTTGTTCGCATTTGCCACTACGAGGAAATCTTTCAAACCTGTAGTGAACTCGCCGGAGAGTCGGGGACCGTACATCCATTGCCGATTCATCTGCATTATTATTATATAAAGTATATAATTAACCATCATGCATTTGTTAAACTAACTAGCTAGAAATAATACAAATTAAACAATGAACTACACACATGCATATTTTATCAATGACACATGAAAGGTTCAAGTTGCTAACCGCGATCGCGGAGGAAAAATAAATGAGAAAGCTAAAGTGTGGCTCGGACACTTCATATCATGTTTGTTTCATGCTCTCGGGCATTTCATCGAACACCTTGTGTGCATAGGAGGAACCAAAAGCAAACCCACCACCCCCCTTCTGAATTGTGGCTAAGTGAAGTGAGCTGAGTCCTATATATAGGGATGGGCCTTTAGTCCCGGTTGGCCTGGCCAACCGGGACTAAAGCCCCTCCCGTCCGCCAGCTGTCGACCAAGCGCGCTGGGCCCAGATAGTTGGTCGCGGGTCTCCTCCCGAACCGCGACTAAAGACCCCTTTGGTCGCGGTTCGATTATTTTAGGGACTAATGGGAGCGTATGGAAGCCTCTTTTTCTACTAGTGGGAGAGTCACTTCTCACTGGACCAAACAGGAAGTATTTTCAAAACTACCACTCAAAAGGATAATTTCTATCCAAATTCGTAGCGTCGTTCCGCAGTGAAATGAAACCGAGCACCATGTGAAGCCCTCTTCTCCAGCTTTAGCTTGTGGTGCTGTTTTGCCAAGAAGTCCTCATCTTCGGTCTGGACCATAAGTGTCATCGACTCTAGCTGTGTAGCGTTGAGGACAAAGAATATGACAAAATCAACATCTGGTTTTCTGCCGGAATAATAATTCAACACCATAATTTTCAGACGGACGTCAAGACTTCTGAGAAGATCGCGGTATTTACGACGCCACACATTATTGTTCTTCCTTGACGTGTTGCACTGGAAAGAACGTCAGCAAACAGAAAACAACTTCAGCAAAACAAGTAGATCAAATGAGCCGCCAAACACAAGGTATTATTGTCAGTGAGCAATTAATCATCACCTGAATGTACAACTTCTCGAAGCACGGAAAGCTTCTCATCAATCCAATAACCATATCCAAACTAAGAGTGGGCATACTGAGAGCCAAACACTTGATTGTGTGCGATCCCTTCATCAAAGATGAAAGCCAACATTAGACAATATACATGTGCAAATTATATGCTAAAAACGTGTGTGCACATTGCACATAGGAATGGAAGTTACTAGAAGTCTCGACGGAAAGAAAAAAGAAGGAGAGTGCGGTTTTCTATAGCTCGAGCTCCCCGGTACCCTGTATCGTGGCCGTCCATGGTAGACCCAGATGTGTGGGGATGTGTGCATATTTAAGCTGTACACAGAAACAATGTCAGACAATTATCAGAGGGTGTTGACCCGTGCTCGCATGCAGCTCTGACACAATCCCTCACACGTCACACCTCTCTCTCCCTTGTCTGCGCCTCTCACATCACCTCTCTCTCTTCCTTTCTCTGTCACACAGCAGCACCCCCTCTCTCTTGTCTCTCACATGCCGCTCTCTCTGTCACAGCATCTCTCTCCTCTGAAGATTTTCACATCCGCTCTCTCTAATGGAACACAGTAGCTGTTTCTTTTTTCTATCTCTCTTATTTATCTTGCGTCTCTCACGTGGCAGGGAGAGAGAGGCTGTGACAGAGGAGCGACAAATTGTAGTGTGTTTATTTCTTGAAAAAAAGTTGTTGTGTTTCACAAGAGATAGGAGAGAAAGAAAATGTCGTGTTCCATGTATGAGGGAGAGAGAGCGCGGCAGGAGAGGTAGTGATGTGACCTGTGAGTGAGGAGACAAAGAAAATTGTTTCTTCCATTAGAGAGGGCGCCTATGAGGGTTGAGAGGGAATCCCACATGCGTGAAGAAACATGAGGCAGACAGCTACAGTGGAAGAATCAGCAAAAGGTAACAGGACCTACAGGTGCAGAAAGAATACTGGAATCAAAGACCACATTTGAACGGCACGCATGCTGCAAATCTTCTGGCATATGTCAGATGCAGTGCATGTTAAAATTAATGGGCTAGGCCCATAGCAATTTCTGAAATCTCAAAGCCCATGTGTAAAATGGCAAGTGGTGGTGCTAAGTTTAGTCCCACCCCGGAAGTTGAAGAAGAGTTGGACCTCTTTATATAGTGGGTTCTCTCCACCACTCTAAGTGGTGTGTGAGAAGAGAAAGAGAAAACCACACGCGCGCTCGCTCGCCGGGCGTGGCGTGGCGCGCAGCTTCCTTTTGCCGTTTTATTTTTGTCTTGGCAGACAAGTTTTTGATTTCTTGTCCGGTAAGTATACGAATTAGAAACCGAGTCGGTTTGGGATTGTGGTCGCGACACAATACCGCCTCTGGTCCTAATATATATACAGCTACTGGCTGCGGCCAGAGTGATACCGAAAACACCTAGGGTTTTGCCTCATCTCACAACTTGCGCCGCCATCGTAGTCTACTCCATCCCAAACGCCGGCGTGCATCGGCGCGTGGAGAGCAGGTTTGCTGAACCGTTCGTCTTTGCGATCCTGCACCGGGAGAGGACGAATTAGGTTTTTGGGAAGCGTTGTGCGTGACTGCTCAAATTCGTCATCACGGGTCGTCTTCCGTCCAAGTCGGGCGGTGCTACTCATCATCGTATTCATCGCCGTCAGCAGCAGATCGTCGCCAACATCGTCATCAACACTGTCGCGCCCATAATAGCTAACGATCAGTACGTCCAACATCCTCTGTTCATGTCTGTCTCTACAGCTATTGTTACGTGTTTGCTGCTGTTATGCATGTCTTGCTGTTCTTCTAGTTTGCTAAATTATTGCATGCTAGTATCTCTTCTAGTCATGAATTATTTACTGGAATTAATCATGAACTTGCCTAATATTCCAACAGTGCATGTGATGCTCCATTTGAACGGCACGTATGCTGCAAATCTTCTGGCATATGTCAGATGCAGTGCATGTGATGCTCCCAGCTGCACATATCACGAAGCGGCGGCCGGGGCCTTGGTGGGCGTTAATGATGCGATGCATGAGAGCAGGGAGTTCGTGCCATGTACGGGCGAGGTGACGATAGTCGAGGTTCAGGGGCGCAGAGCACCAGAGGTGGCGCCACCGGGACGCGAGGATCCGGGTGCGAACCCCTTGCTTGGTGGGAAGGAGGGAAATTATCTCACCGAGGATCGCATCGGGAAGGCTGCTGAGGCGGTCGAGATCTTGCCCATCTTCGCCCGATCCGCCTCCGCCGTCTTCGCCCATTCCGGGATCGGCCGCCGCTCCCGCCGGCGCCGGAGCCGGATGGCCCTCGAGCGCGGAAGCTTTCCTCTTCCTCGTAGTAGTGGTGCTAGCGCCACCAGCCTCCATCTCCTTCGGGTTTGGCTGGCCGCTGCAGAATTAGGGTTGGTGGGTGGAGCAAGAGATCATGAGAGCCGCCGAAGCATGCTTGTTTATGAGAGAGTGTGTTTCTGACTTTCTGTGCTGGTTTGCCACCGTATAAATAGGAAACTGTCTAATTGGTTGGACGGCGTAGATACTGTCCGATGTATCGATCCAACGTTGGTTCTCGGTCCTATAAAATCTCATTCCCTCAGCGGCTCAGCCGGCCTACCCTAATTCTCCACCACGCCACCGGCCTCCGGCCCTCCCTCAACCTCCATGCGTTCCATTACAAAACCCTATGTTCGTCTTCATCCACACCGCCAAGCTTGATCTGCAGCGGCTGACGGGACAGGAAGAAGACATACGTTAGGCCATGTTTGGATCACCGTTTCTCTTTCAAATACACTTGTAAAAATTACACACCTCACCCCATCGTTTCACTTTCGGCTGGAGTTTGCACAACGGCCGGTGAGTTACACTTGTAAATTATACACCTCCGTATTATAATACATCCATTTTTTTTTGCGACTGATCCATTCTAAGCACGGCCTTAATGAGCGACGTGCTGGCAACATGCACTCCGCTGCCGCAGGTCAACTGCGACAGTTCTAGCCCCACAGCTCTTTGCCTGCATGGACAACAGCAACTTTGCAGACGAGAGTTTTCACAGAGGCGATGGTATGAGAAAGGATCATGGGAAGGGGCGGAAAGGCATGGCTTCCTCACCGATGCTTCTTTTCAACTTCATATTTCATGTCAACCGTTGCTTCCTCCACCTTCCTCTCTATTCTTCTCGCTCTCCAACAATCGTGTTCAAGAAATTAAGATGAAGATCATCAACCAAAGCGAAGCTGCATACCAAGAATCCCTTCGGGGTTACATACTTGTTTCCCAAGAAGCAACAATCGTTGCTTGTCATTTTCATTAACATTGGAAAAGAGAGTTGTATTTTTTTCCAATTAAGAAAGAGTTGTAATTACAAAAGGGAGTTAAAAAACTGGGGGAAACCCCCTACACTAGTAAATTACACCGGCCGTGCTTGAACTTGGCGCAAACGATCACTTTATTGTTATAACTTGCAGTACACATTGAAGTGATACAAAACCTTGACATGCAAATACGGCGCATTTGCGGTCCGCAGACGTTAACTGTGTTGCGTGGCGCCGTATTTCCATCTACTCTGCATACATCGCATGGGTCCCACCTGTCAGGATTGCGGGTGGTCTGCCCGGGGAGGGTGGTTTACGGCATTCACGGTTTTGCACTGTATATTGCAGCACCAAGAGCCTTTCTGTTGGGGTTCCTCAAAAAACTTTTTGCAGAAAATAGGATAGAAATGTTGTTGAAAACCATTTTTTACTCCCAAATGCTAAAAAAAATAGTAGAATGCCCTTGTGTCGCAACAGACTAAATTGGTGACTTCCTTTTTATCGTTAAAGTGATCTCCTTTTCTTTCTTTTGTCCTGTCCCAACTAAAAATGTTTATCGAAGTGATTTATGAATTGATAAATTTACAACCATACTAAAATATCAAGAGCTAATCGCATATTTATCGAAGAACATTTCTACGACACATTCGACATGAAAGTTGTCTGACAGATTGCGAACAAACAAAATGGTGACTTGCCACCAAATCCCATTTATATTTCAGAATGTGGTTATCTTACCAATGTGTACCTGCAAGATCTCAATTCCCTTCCTCTCTCCCTCCCCTGATCTCTCCCCCTCTCTCCCTCACTCTCTCAATCTATCTTGATCTCGAGTGTGTTGCCTTCTCAATGCTCCGGCGCTCTAGTAGCCATCTTGTGAGATGGTATCATTGTCGTTGTTGGTGGCAGCAGTGGCGATGAGAAGGAGGAACACCACAAGAGGTTGTTGATGTTCTTGATCTCTTCCACGTGGTGACTTCTAGATGGGGTGTCATTCATCAACATCAGCGCAGCGCTAACTACTTCGTGTATAGAAAATAAAAAGATAGAAACTTTATGTGTTGGTTGGGCTTGAATTTAAAATTATAACCGTATCGGAGGAGAAGTTATATGGAATGTGTTAAAAATGCCATCTTGTGTTTAAAACCATAGAAACTCAGATCTTTAACAAGGCCATGAGAAGACATGTAGGAAGCAACATAGTAGTAAGGTGACTATGCTTCGCCACGGATCCAAGAAAGACATGAAATTCAAACTATAGTAGTTTGCTCATACACATTATCTGTAATTTAGACATAGATCTATTCAAGTCCAAAAAGAATAGTGATGAATGTCAATGTTGTCATAATTCTAATCACAGCATATGTTTGAAAGATTTGCTGCTTATGCAAAAAAAAAAACAAATATAACATGGTTCTTTATGAAAAGTAGAACTATTGCATCCAAAGATGACTCCCTCAATATGAAAATCAATCTGAAGCTGCCTTCGAATAAACTATGATAACAAGGGGCTTTCAACCAAGAATCGGAATTTGGTTGACTACCCACAAAAGTCAGAACCATTCTCTGCCACTTTATAAAAACTAGAATGATTTAATCCAAAATAATTACAAAGAGAGGTTAGTAAGTAAATGCAGAAAATGCATATAAATACCTTGCTATAAGCAATCAAATGCTCTGAAATAGGAACATGGATTATTTCATTGTACAATCAGTTTCATTTTCACAAATCAAACCGAGGCACAAATATTTTCATTGTATAACCATTCTCCCAAAAGCCCCTAATATATAAACATAGAAGTTTGTACCACCTATTTTTCTAGGACTAATATAGAGTTGGGATATTTAATATTGATGCTTGGTAAGTACCGATGAATGTTGTTAGTCGAAGTGAGAATGATTACAAGAACAAATATTTTCTACGTAATTGAAAGATACACCTTTGAAGGATGCAATTGAGCAGAAAAATCATTACATAAAATTGAAGGAAAATGATGGATTAGTTGAATTAAGGTTAAAAAGGAACATATACCTCTCAAACAAACTCGGAATTGCGTTTTCGCTTCTCATAAACGAATTCAGTGTAGATGTTCATCAGAAGTATAAATTTACAATTGATCTATAGCCAAGTAACTGCAGCCACATTGGGAGATAGTGCAAAAGGAATTAGCAAATAATTTGGTTGCAGAAATTTTCTTGTAGAACATGACTTGTAGACAAATTTCGGCTGAGTTTTATGACCATCATCAACCGTAAATTTATTCCAATCCCACTGATCATGATAACAAGTGAGGAGGCTTGTTCACTGCAAGGAATCATATCAGTAATCAGATTTCTCCCTTAGAGACTGTAGTAACAATAAATAAATGGAATGCAACAATTAGTTAACAAACTTGTGTACAGAAATAACAAACTTGCATAGAGAAAGTATTAATCAAAACAAAATTGTAACTAAAACAAGGTGATATGTATCCTTTGAAAATTTTATTCATGGTTCAAACAACACGGATCAAAGGCTTCTATTTGTAAATATATGTCAGCTGAAATTTCTGAATTATAAAGAAATCTAAAAAAAATAAGCTTTACTGCGACCTTCAGATATATTGTATGAGATATTCGACATTTCATATATGGATGGTCTAAAACAAACAAATCTTAGATTAGTTCTATCCATACAATCTAGTCTTGCATGATAATGGAAATATCCTCGGCTCATATTTTTAAGATTACACATCTATGCGATGCATCCTAGAAAACATGTGGGTGGGAGGTTATAGTTATCTACTTGTCAAGCATTTTATCAAGCATATGATGTACTGATAAGAGCATCATAGTTGAAGCATGAGTAAAAGTCGAGGGGTCACCGCTCGCTCTCTAGGGTACCTCCCACCCTCCCACCGCCGCCGTCGGCCTTCCTAGGGCCCCCGCCGTCACCGGCCTCGGCCGTCCCCGCCCCCCCCCCCTCTCCCCCCCCCCCGATCCGCCTCCGTGCCGCCTCCCCGGGAGGTGGCCGAGCCGGCATGAGCCCCTCCCCCCTCGGCCGCCCTCCTTCCCCCTCCCTCCCTGCCACCGCCGACGGTCGCCCCCAGCGCTTGGCCGGGTGGTGTTGGCGTCGGCGGGACTGTCTGTCCCCGCGCGCGTGGCTCCCTGCCTGGGGCATGGGCGCGGCGGCGGTGCTCCTCGGCTCGGCGATGACCCGGTGACCCGGCGGCAGTGGCCGGCGGCGCATGAGGTGGTGATGTGCCCCCTTGGCGGCGAGACAGCGTGGTGGCGCAGGTTGGCCGGCGGCGCGCCCCCGGCCAAGATCTGGGCCCTGGGGGGCCCATCTGGGTCCTAGTGGGCCGGCCCCTGGCGTGGCTTCGTCGTCGTCTGTGTGGTGAGGAGGAGCAGCTCAGAAGGGGGCGGCGACGCCGACGGCGTGCCTGCTGCAGCGCGATGGCGGGAGCTTTACGAGCGTGGAGGGCCCGGCCGGGCATATTGGCCCACGGGCCTGGTATGCTCCTGCTATTGTGTCCGGTCGGCTACCGTCGTTGATGGTGGAGGTTGTGCGCCCTCCCGCGTGCCGACGATGCTGCGGCCCTACTCCCGGCTCCTATTCCCCGCTGTGAAGGCCTCACTTCGTGGTGCTGTGGTGAGACGGCGTGGAGGCTTCATGACCGCGGTGGCGCAAGATGGTGGTCGGTTTGGTGGCAGGCTCTGGAGCATCCGAGGTGAAGGTTGGGATCGGGGGAAACCCCTGTCGGCCTGGCCGACACCGACGCGGCGGCGCCGGTGGGTGCCGCCGGACTTTTCTGGAGGGCGTCAGAGGCTACCCTTCCTCTCGCCTCGTCATGTACCGGGGGAAACCCTTGGCAGCAACGTCGTCATCGTCGCGGTCCTTCTTGGAGGTGTTGGTTGGTACCGGTGCTTCAGAGCCTTGGAGCTTGGTGGGAGAGCTTCGGTGGGCGCAGTGGTCGTGAAGCTTCTTCGTTTCCGTCGATCCGCCATTGTCAGCATTTATTTCTTTTGTTTTTTCTCTTTCGTTTCTTTTGGATGTGATTGTGCTGCTTCCGCCCCAGCATCTATCGTTGGGTTGGTTGCTTTGTAATACAAAGCGGGGAACCCTTTTTCGGAAGCATGAGTAAAATTTCAGCCCTGCCTTTAAGTCTGATTTGTTAGGACAGCCCTAACTAGCTCTCTCTCTCTCACGGATGGATGGAGGTAGAAGAAGGAGCAAGACACAGCAGAAATTTTCTTCAGGCGCCCAGCCGCATGTACGGCCTTCTCCTTTCTCTGATAAACAGGCTGGCTTGACTCTCAACTGTACAAGGGGGAGGAGGAGTTTATACGGGTGCACACACCCCGCACCCAACTCCGGATCACCCGACCACGATCCGCATGCACTGCGCCCGGGACGCGCTCCTACGCGCCCACGCTGCTGCACTCCAACCGATCACCACACTCACCCATCAGTTTCGCCAACACACGCACGCACGCACTCCTACGGACTCGGCACGGCCACGAACCAGTGCCGGCTCCACCAGCACTTACACGCACGCACAACCTGTACACAAGTCGGACTATGCCCGTACATAAGTCAGACTATGCCCAGACTATGACTCGACGCGGCCATGGACCACACCCCACATGCCCAGCTCGCACACACACACACTCTGGACTCGTCCTACCGTGGCTTATTCCCAACATGATTTTGGCTCAAAATTACGCGTCTCCAAATCACATCGGCACCTTAGGGGGGAACATATATGTTCCCATGATCTACACACACTCAAAACCAAAAATATCATACCAGAAATATCATGAGCTGAATCAGTAGCGTCAACAACAACAAGAAGTTGTTCCTTCCGCTTTCCTCACTTTTTCTCCATTACTACTCAGCCTCCTACTTCTCTTTTGAATTCTACACAAATGGCACACATGATTACCAAAGGATGCTCGTGCCACCGACCCCATGCCTTTCAACCAAATTGTGATAGCTCTTGCATGACGACACAAAAACAACATAGGTTATACTGGGGAAAATATGTAACAAAGAAAAAGTTGCCGTGTTTTGAACTGAACAATTCTTTCCAATGATCATGTAGTCCACATGGGGTTGCACGTGGGAAAATTATTTATATACAATAAAAGTTCAATAATTTTTACCAATGATCATGTAGCCTACCTGGGATTTGCACAACTGTAATGTTACAACCTTACAATGGGTAGCATAATTCCTTGAGGTTTTGCACAATTGCAACTTCTCTCGAAATAGGCTTTCGCCCCGCTATATAGATATAGCAACCATCCGATACAACATTCCGATCAACGCTGGGGCTAACAACACAAGCACGCCCAAAAGAAAATACAAGAGAAAATAAGAGAAAAAATGCCAACAACGCCGGATCAACGAAAGCTACGGCACCCCGCGACCACTGCGCCCACCGAAGATAACCACCACGCTCCAAAGCCGCCTAGTTGCCGTGTACCAAGCACCACCTTCACGAAGGGATGCGACGATGACGATGCTGCTGCCCGGACGAATCCTAGGATTTCTCCCGATACACGGAGGGTAGTGGGGGGAGAGGGTCACCCGATGCCCTTCAAGAAGGATGGCGGCGCCCGCAGGCGTCACCGCGTCGGTACCGGCAAGACCCGAGATGGATTTCTCCCGACCCCTCGCGCCCACCACCCAGGACCAGCCTTCGGCTCCACCAGACCCGCCGCCCACCAACATGCGCGAACACAGTCACGAGGACACCGCCGTCGTCTCACCACGGCCAATGAAGCGAGGCCGGCCGGATCCCAAATGAGACACCCGTAGACAAGGACCGGCAGCACCGCAGCCACGAGGGAGGGAAGAACGTCCACCGGCTTAGGCGGTAGCAAACCGGGCGTAGCAGTAGAGGCACACCAGACCAAATGTCCGGCCGAGCCCTGAACGGGCCCGTGAAGCTCCGCCGCCATGCTGCAGCAGTCGCGGCACAGCAGCCGCCATCCCTGTCGCGAGGAGCTTGCCAGAACCACCAGAGAACAACCTACTGCAGCCCCCCAGCAGGCCCGCCCCGACCTAGATTGGGCCCGTAGGGCCTAGATCTGGGCCAGCCGGGCACCACCGGCCGCCGCCGCCATGGGCCGTTACCGCCGCCAAGGGGCAACGCCACCGCACCGCCGCCGTCTAGATCCGCACCGGAACGCTGCCGGCCGAAGGGCTCCGCCGCCAGGACCGCACGCCCGAGCCGGGGTCCAGCGATGGGGGAAGAAGGGGGCCGCCACCGCCGGGCTGCGGGGCGCCGCGCGGGCAACGCCCGGCCGCGCCTGCCGGCGGCAGCGGCGAGGGGGGGGGCGACTCGATGGGAGGGGGAGGAGAGGGGAGCCGCCCCGGTCGTCTCACTCGGGGAGGGCGACGCGGGGGGCCGAGCTCGGGCGGTGCCGTTCCGCACAATTGCAACTTTACAACAAGAAATTGGAGCCTTCCACTACGACGTTACATGGCAAACACAATTGCCGCATCACCTCCTCCCAGTCCTCTTCAGGTTATCGCTAGTCTCACTTCCAGTACCTTCTCCTCTCTAGGTTTTCTTATCGATTTCCTCCTCTCTGGATAATATGACACAGAAGTTGGAGATAGCACCAACAACTATCAACGCAATGGATGACAAGCTGAGAAGAGATACTAGTGGTAGGTGAAACTCAAACATGATGTGCTTCCTCCAGTGATTCAAGAATGCAACGGTTTGGCCTGTCGCTGCACATTTTTGCCCCAAGATGCAGTGCTGCACATAAACATGATCTATCTTTTTTTTCATGATCTATCTTTTTCATTATACTGATTGAAACACATACCTTTTTATATGCATGCGGTTGTTGTGACAGCTAATTATGCTTCAGTTTTAGATCTCGAAGGGAAAGGCATTTATGAAGCACTAGCCCACGCAAGATGGTACTAGAGCATGCTTTAGATGCATCATTGTGCAATCTTATTGAGCTTAAAAATGGTTATCAGAAGATGCAAGAAATAAAATCATTGGTTGTAACTTCTATGTATCAATGCTAGTCGTGTTATTGAAGTGTCAAATGATTATCTAGTTACGATGCAAATCTCTTATTTTAAGGGGGTGTTTGTTTCCAGGGACTTTTTTATGTAGGGACTAGAAAAAGTCCATCTTAAAGACTTTTTTACCAAACGGAAGGGACTTTTTAGGGACTAAACTAGGCATTTGGGACTAAATGAAGAAGACTCTCAAGGAGAGTCTTTTTGGAACTTTTTGGGACTTTTCCAATAATGCCCCTCCATGCACCCATTGGCCCGCCACCCCATGGTGTTGTTTGATTGTTATTTTTCTATATACTAGGGGCAACATGGTCATTTAATAACCTCTAGAAAGGGACTAGGGACTTTTTAGTCTCTGAAAACAAACAGGGAGGAACTTTTTAGGGACTAGGGACTTTTTAGTTGGGACTAAAAAAGTCCTAGGACTAGAGAACCAAACACCACCTAAGTCACATACCTTTTTTATATGCATGCGGTTGTTGTGATAGCTAATTATGCTTCAGTTTTAATTCTCGAAGGGAAAGGTATGTATGAAGCACTAGCCCACGCAAGATGGCACTAGAGCACGCTTTACATGCATCATTGTGCAATCTTATTGAGCTTAAAAATGGTTATTAGAAGATATAAGAAATATAATCAGTGGTTGTAACTTCTATGTATCAATGCTAGTCATGTTATTGAAGTGTCCAATGATTATCTAGTTACGATGCAAATCTCTTATTTTAAGTAGTTGAACTATATTTGCTGCTAGCATTTTTTATTATATGGTTGTCGCCATATTGTTAAAAGCCTAGAAATTAGGAGAGCTGGACCAAAGTTGTTGGCATCGAATGGTGCAGATCTAAAGGAGAAACCGGAAATGATTCTATAGTCCAGGTCTACTTATCCATAGAGAAGTGAGATTTTTAACGTGGCCCTTCAGAGTTAGAGAAGATGGGAACATACAAAACTAAGTGACATAGAGACCAGCTGGGCAACACAATTTTTAGTAAGGCTAGAGGTAGATTTTGGGCATAGATATGTGGCATGAAGAGAGTAACTTGCTTGTAGTCACAAAGAAAGGAGAATAACATTGTTTGCCATGACATGGTCAGAAACCGTGTTCCACGCGGGCAGTAAAATGAAATAACCATAGGTTGATCCTAGTAACGCCGTTTGTAGTTCCATAGCAGCGCATGAGTGCTTAGCTATTCCAATAAAATATTCTCTCCACAAGTTCCACTATGCTATCACTGGTATGTTGCACATTTGATGATTCCTATAAGAGTATTTGTAGGGGACTACCAAAAACTTCACCCCTATATGCTTTGCCGCAAGGTGACCCCCTATAGCAGGGAGAACAACTTTTGAATCTCTTCTCAAGTAGACTGTTGATACCTCCACTACATTTTCTTCTACATATAGACAATGACAAGTTGAAGCCACTCGTCAATGGATCAAATATTATTATTTTTTCTTCCCTTTTCCTTTGCGACGACAACTACCTCGACATCATCTTCGGCATGGTGGCCGGTTTGCTCCGGTTGCATAAGTGGGAGTGGGTGAGCAGCGCATGGGAGGTGAGGCATAGTTTGCGGAGCAACAACAAGGAGACGTGGTGGTTTGGACGAGGCGGGCGGCACGGTGGTGGCACTACGCATCATGGCAGGCTACAATGGAAGGTGGGGTGGCATGGGGGAGGCCAGCGAGGTTAGCCGACGCTGCCAGGGACAAACAGGAGGGAATATCCGTGATGGCATGGGAGGATGATGCAGAGGGCGTGAGTGAAAGCGTAGATGGTGGCGGTGCAGCGAAGTCGGTGTAACATGGCAGGTGTGAAGGCATGGCCAGAGAATGAGTGCTCGAAGCTCCTCTACGCACAAGAGGCTTGTCGCCGCCCGAGGCCATCCCTCTAAGCCCCCTGACCCCGGCCGACCCTCATTGGTATAGCTCCTCACGTCATCTCAGCCTTCAGCCTTGCGAATTTTTAGTAGGGATTGAGCATCAAAACTAGACTTTTGGACAGTTCTTTTTTAAAATTGAGGGTGAGATGGAAGTAGTCTCCACGAGATGCTCTCTGAAAATGACTAATGGAGGAGTGTGGTTGTTTGGAGCTCAGGCTCCATGGCGCCTGTTTTACTGTTCACATGCGTAAAATCATATTTTGAGGTTTCAAAAAATTCTGAAAAAAGATACACATGAACATAGAGATGTATACTACATTTCTTTAACATTTCATGATGGAAAACACTTCCGTGTGAGCAGGACAAAAACGTTCATATACTTCTAGCACATGCACTATTCACTATAAAAAGTCCATCATTTTTTTATGTGCAGCCCACACCAAACTGGAAATTTTACAGAGATGTAGTATACATCTCTATCTTCATGTATATTTTTTCAGATTTTTTTAAACCTCAAACTATGATTTTTCACGTGTGAACAGTAAAACAGGTGTCATGGAGATGCAATGCATGCATGGTTAGTGGCTGACTTCTCGGCCTCAAACATGAATTCATGGCTTCATGCTCGAGAATGTCAAAATCATCTTTATACATGCTCCGAACATAAGTCCAATCTTCATCCAGTTGTACGGGCCAATAGCTCCTGTGCGACGTTTTTCATGCGAATTGGAAGGAGTGCGACGTTGTTGGAATGAATGGCTGTGATGCGATGTTTTAGAAGCAAACAATAGCTCCAATGCGACATGGCTCTGTTTAACCATGAAATGAAAAACACGAGGGGTTAGCGATTCGAGTTATGACACGCGGGTCCTAGCAGTTACTCGCATGCGGGTGGGACCCACAACTTATCCACGCAAGCATGCCCGTGCTCATCAGCGTGCCCCGACCCAAGCCAGCCACGAGCCCGAGCCAGCCCCCCCCCCCCCCCCCCCGCCCTCCATTGCTTGCCCCGCCCCTTTCCTTTCCCACCTTCTTCTTCCTCTGCTCCGGCAACGAAGCGCGCCGCCGGCGAGTGATGTCTAGCTCGACTTCGGCCTCCCGCAAATCATGGACGCAGTACGGTCCACTGCCGTTGACAAGATGCCCCGATTGCCCGCGCATGGAGCCTCTGAAGCGTTTGACTTGTGTGAGGGAAGAAAATGGCAATCGTGGGCGCGAGTTTGTGAAATGCTTGAGCAAGCCACAGCCGGGGCAGGTTAGATCTGTGTTCTTGACCAGTCCTATGGTCTAATTTCTCCCGATTTCTTTCTTTTTTTCCTCGAATTAGGGCGGTGGATCTGGGTGGTGGATCTAGGATTCATGCGCCGCCGGCCCCCTGTTTTTCAGGTTCTGAAGAAATGTGGGCATTTTGAGTGGCTCGATGACTATGTTGAAAGGTTGAAATTGGAGGGATCAACCGGAACCCAAGAGCTCAATTTTGGGGGGCGGCTTGCCGTGGAACAAGCCCCCAATTTGGCGTACAGAGCCGATCCGATGATGCACAGTGCAGAACTGAAGTGTGAATTGAAGAAAATTGGCAAGCAACTAAAGCAACTGATCGATTTGAAGCAGCAAGCAAATATGATGGCTGGAGCATTTTATGTTTGTGTCATTGCTATGGGTTTATTTTACTTGATGTTCATCAATCGCTATAATTTGTTAGAGTTTCAGTTAGTGTGTCAACTAGTTTTAGGGGTGCCCAGTAGTTTGAGTTAGCCAGGGATCATTTGTTAGATGAATTTGAATTAGTGTGAAGCAAAACTTGCTTGAATTATTGTAATGATATTCTCAGGGGCCCTATTCAGTGTTCATGCTCTGTTTCCTCTGTTTTTGTTCTTCAGTTAACAGAGTACACACCCAAATTCAGTTTCTAGTAAAAAACAAAACTGGGCTGCCGAATAGATGTTGGGCCGTGAGAAAATGGGCCCTGAGAAAATAACCATGGCCAAGACTAGCCCACCCGCGTAGGGGCACCAGCCCACCTCTAAGTTCGGCAAATAAAATAGGGCCCAATAAAATGTTACTTGTTCTTATTTTGGCCATTTTCTTGCACTAAATTTTGTGATGGATCATTTTTTGATGCACTAAAACTAAATGTTAATTGTTTTTATGCATGTCTACGGTTCCATGAACTAAATGAGTTGCATGCTTGCATGAAGTGCCTGAAGTAAATTAGTTTGCATTTCCTAGTTGCACCCATGTCCATAGTGGATTTGCATGGGGCTCCTAGTTGCATGTCCATGGTTTGGCCAATATTTTGAAGATGGTGTGTGTGGTGATTGGGGTGTAGCAACCCGGGCCCGTAGCAACCCATAGCAATACACGAATAATAAGCAAGAACAACCCATAGCAATCCACAAATAATAGCACGAAACACACAATATATATAGTAGCATAACGATTATATAGAAGCATAACGATTGCAACCCATAGTTCCACGATAGCCTTACAACTCCATGATAGCCTTACAACTTAAAGTACTAATAAAACTTAATAATAGTAGCATAACGATTACAACTTAAAAAAACTAATACGATAGATCTATAGCAAGCAAGATAGATCGGGGGGCACCAAACGCGGGTTCTTCTTCGGGTTCTTCTCCTCCTCCTCCAGGCCACCTCGCTCCTCCGGGTGCCGCCCTTCACTCCTCCCCGTTGTTGATGGGGTATGGGAGCGTGTACATAACGCCGTTGTTGGGGAAGATGCCGTTGAAGTCAGTGAAGATATTGTAGGTTGTGAAAGCTATGAACTCACAACCAACCCAATACGCTCGCCCGAGGAGATGGAAAGCATCGAAAGGGTTAGTGAACGTGGCGAGGAGCCCAACCACAACGCCGTTGTGGTTGACCTCCTCAAGATGGTACATCCGAGGAGAGCCGCGGGGGAGGTGGCGGAAGCCGGCCGCAAGGAAGAACTCCGTTAACTCCCTTGCGCCCCTCCGCCTCGAGATCGCCCAAACCCTAAGGGTTCTCTCTACATACACTCCGGCCGGGTAGAGCCTTTCCGGCACGGTTGGGGGAAGCGGTAGGTGGGGCCGTTGTACTACATGGTGGCGGGGTGGCTCGAGGGCTCGATCGGGTTTGATGGAGAAGAAGGAAGAAGGAGGGAAGAGGAGGCAGAGGACGGGGTGTGGATGAGGAGGGAGAGGAAGACGATAGTGCCCGGCTTAAATAGCCCAAGTGCGACGTGGTTTCACCCCGTAGAATTAATGGGCGGGCGGCATTTGGTGGCGCCCCATGAAAGTGTGTACACGAGCGTGGGAAACGGGCTGCGATCCTTCTGTGCAACCGGTCGCGGGTCAAGGGGGACGGGCTCATGGACGCGTCTGTGCCGTCATGGGTCAAGGGGACATGCCTGCATGAAGTTCTCTGCGTGTGCCGCCCGTGCATTCATGCCGTAGCCCATTAATTTGCACATCTTGCTAGGGCCTGGCTTGAGGGCAACGTTTGGTCGATGGGAGACGTGACAATAATGGACGCCTTCATTTGCCCATCTTGTAACGAGCAGCACGCCGTTTGAACTGGGCATCGATACCCACATCGATACCCACATCGATACCCCATGCCAGTATTGCGTCCTCAAAGAGGAGCACGCCATGTACAGAACGCAATGCAACGTTGGCTTTTTGGTTGTCTTCATCGGGCTGTTGCGTTGTGGCCGGGCGCATGCTTTCATGCGACGATGCATCAATTGTAATGGTAGGCATGCGACAGGTTACTGCGTCGATAGGGGTGGCGGAGCAGGGCTACGTCGAGGGCATGCATGCAACGCACGGGCGCAGTTCTGCGGGTGGGCATGCATGCTGCGGGTAGGCACGGGCACGCATGCAACGATGGAAAGGGCACTGCGTAGGCTTGGTCCATGCACCGCGTCAACTCTTGCCGTTGGATTCAAATGAACGGTCATGATGCCCCAACGAGAGAGGCTGATCCAAACCCCACTGATTCAAGCAATCAGCGCGTCTCATGCGGATCGATGCACACTGTAGCTAACCCTAGCGCCTGATCTCAACCGCCCACGCACAACGATCGACGACCCGGTAGTGTGCGGGGTTTTGAGGGGTTTTGAGAGGGGTTTTGAGGGCTTTTGACTGATTAGGGTTGAGCATAACTAATTCAAAAAAATCAAAAAAATATAAAACTTGCGCACATAGTCTTATTATGTCGTATAGTAACGATAAAAAAATATATATATGGTTTACATATATTTTTACGAAAAATCCTTCACAAAATTTTCATTCCTCGAATAATGTAATATGGAGTTCAAGGGAGAGAGTAGTGGGCACCCGAGAGTAGGTGGGGTTTTGAAAATGAAAAGTGTGAAAACCTCACCAAAACTTCATTTTGGATTGACTAAGAAAGATCTTAACTTACTTTTCTCATTTTCATGTTTTAAACTTGTTTTATATATAATTTTCTATTAAACCTTGTTTTTTCAAAAAAAAAGAGAAAATAATAGAAAATTAATTCAATAAATAGTGAGACTTTAGATTTACACTATATAGGTAGAATAGATGTGTAGAAAAATTATTTGGCTGGTTTATACAAGGTGCCAAAAAAACTTGCTTAAATATGAGGCCGTTTATCCTACCTTTGGAGGTCATTTGAGACACACTTTTCATGACTATGAGTTCAACTTATCAAAAAGGCTCGGAATGATCAGCAAGCAAACATATTTCAGTTGAGGTACTTTAGATAGCATTAAAACATCAATACCCCATCCCTAATTCAAATTTGAGTCCAAATTTGAATTTAAATTTAAATTTTATTTGGCTGGTTTAGACAAGGTACCAACAAACAAGTTCGAATAGAAATACAGGGATACATAGTGACTACCAGTACGCACCAAGTTACAAATATTATTACATGCCCCAAATTTTCAAACTGTTCTCTGTTCTACCTCTTCCTACCATGTCGCGTGCCCTTCTTCGCCTTAGCACTTCTTGTTTTTGGTTCTACTACACACACAAGTTCACTGATCATCTTGGTTTTCTTCACTGGTCTTTTCAACACCTCGCCAACACCCTCGTGATCAGTGTCTTCAGTCTCAATGTTGACAGCTGTTCTAGTTTCTTCGGTGTGTACCCCAACATGGGTTTCTTCAGTCTGAACCTCGACACGCTCAGGTTCAGTTTCAACCTCGAGAGCAGTTTCTTCAGTCTGAATGTTGACTGCAGCAAGATTTTCTTCAGTCTGCTCAGGCTCAGGCACACTTCTCTTCTTTCTACCGCCATTGACTCTTGCTTTTTTTGTTGGCCAACACTGTTCAACAACAAGGGGCTGACTTGCTCGCTTCCTCCTGGCCATTGGGAAAATGTTATAGATATAGTAATTGGAAAAAAGCACCAAATCAAAACACAAAAAAATACACAAGAACATACTTTGGCTTATCAGGAGTGTAACGGCATTTGACAGATCCCACTCTGTGCCCAAGTTCATGGCACAACTTGCATATGTTGTTGTTACCTTTTTGGGCCCTTTTTGGCTTTCCATCTTCCTTTCTCTTCTTACTACTCCCACCTTTCTCAAACCATGCCTTGAATCTACTCTGTTTAGGCCTGCCAGCCTTTCTTTTCATCAAGGGAGGACACATGGAAAATTCAATGTCCACTTCAGGCCACTGAGACTGATCTGTAAGTGCTGGAATTGGAGTAGCATATGCAGCTTTGAATCTTGCTACCGAATAATATTCATGGAAATATGGGTGCATGTTTATCTTCAATTGGGATGCTAAGAAGAGAATGGCATGCTCACATGGTTTACCAGTGTGTTGCCACTCGAGGCAAGTGCAATCATGCAATTCAGTGTTAACAACATGTCTCCTTCCAGTTTTGTTATCTCTAACTTCAGCACCCCAAGGTGAAGATTTTTCAACAAACAAATGTGAAAGACATCTGCTCCTATTGACCACCTGTTGTACCACTGCTGGAAGCTTATCACCTTGCAGACAATCACCTATCCTTCTTCTCAATTCCCACAACCGCATGAGCATGATCCTGATTTGGTCAACCATGTCATGCACAGGCAAATCTTTTAACTCCTTCACCTTGTTGTTGAAACTCTCTGCCAAATTGTTGTTGATGTGGTCACACTTGATGGCAGTGTTGAATGCTGACCTGTACCATAACAAAGAATGGTAGGTGTTCAGCCATGGACCAAACTCATCACATGCTGCCATTATCTTATCAGGATGATATTTGTGTGTCTGTCTAGTGTAAGATCTTGCTGCTGGCCACATGCGCCCAAATTCTTCTCCTCTAAATTTTTTGATCAAATTCATCCACAAATGACCGAAGCACTCCCTCTGCTCAGCATGTGGGAAAACATTTTTCACTGAATTTTCAAGCCCCTTACATGCATCTGTGTGTATAGCCAAAGGTGACACTGGCCCTAGGCATCTTTTCAACTGGATCATGAACCATGTCCATGAAGCCTCTGTTTCTGACTGAAACAAGCCAACAGCAATAGGAAACATCCAGTTGTGTCCATCTAGAGCATTGCA
This sequence comes from Triticum aestivum, assembly GCF_018294505.1. Lineage (NCBI taxonomy): Eukaryota > Viridiplantae > Streptophyta > Magnoliopsida > Poales > Poaceae > Triticum > Triticum aestivum. The sequence goes on along the minus strand of NC_057808.1, from coordinate 79,242,271 downwards.
TGCTGCCAACTGACCATTCCACTTGCCTGTCAAAAATGATGAGTCTATGCTCAAATATGGACGGCACCCTGCTTTGAACCCATCGATGCAAGGCTTCAAAGCCATAAAAAACTTGGAGAACTTGACTTCACCTTCGGCTGATACCTCTGTATCTATCTCCACAACACTGCCAGGTGACCTCTTTTCCACCTCTGCTTTGAAGTTATAAAGCATCCTAAATGTATTTGCCCAATCACCATATAAATTTTTCATTGCCCTTTGTTTTGCCTTCCACACTGTGGTATATTTCAGTTTAATGGGGTACATCTTTTCCAAGTCTACCTTGAGTTTCTTGGCAGTAGTGTTTGGTGTTTTGGCTAAAATTGGGGTGATCTTTTCTGCAACCAAAAGTTGTGATATCATGGTTGATACTCTCTGTGAACTTGTAATACAAGTATGTTGATTGGGGATTTGGATAACCCTGACAGTACTTCCATCAGGTTGCAGTCTAGCAGATATGTACCACTTGCAAGGCTTCACACTACCATCAAATCCTCTGCACCTCGCATAAAACTTCTTTCTATCAGTCCAAACAGTCTTGGCATCAAACTCATGTTTCACTGCATAAGTCTTGAAACACATCCTAAACTCCTTCATGCTTGGGAACAACTTGCCTACTTCAATGACAGGGTTTTCTTTGTCATACACATGCACCAGCTCATCATCATGTGCATCATCTACTTCATCCGCAGCTTGTTCCATCAACTGTCCATCTACTTCTTCATCAGCATTAGCAGGCAAACTAGATTCGCCCCTCTCCTGCTTATCTCTGTCATCGACTGGAATGCCAAAAAGTTTGGCCATCTCAATGTCAGGCATTGGTGCAATGACCAAATCAGTAGGCTCATCTAATTCAACTACATTCCAATCAACAGTTGCTGCAGTTTCAGTTTCAGTTCCTGTCACCTGTCCCTCTTCGGCTATTACTGTAAGTTCAGTACACATGGGAATCAATGGCCTCTGTGTAGCCCAATTATCATCTACCATCTGCGCAGCCAATTGTGATGGCACATATCCAACCTTCGAAAAAATGTTCAGATCAACGAGCTCAGCAAAAAAATTTAGCCCGTTTGCTTGTCCAGCCGTTTTGCCGATCGATTTCTTCAACAATCTGTTCACCATCTTCTATTCTCACATACTCTCCTTTCCAATCATCAAACCGCAACAGTGATACTTCTTGCTCTGGACCCCAAACTATATTCTCCCCAATTTTTTCCACCCATTTCTTCATTGCCGTCTCTCCCATGTTCTGTAGAACTTGTGGATCAATCTCTGTAAACTCAACCTCCCATTTAACAATTGTGTCTCTCTCAATGTTCTGTATGCTACCATCAACTAATTTTGCCTTTGATGGAAAGAAATTGACTATCAATTCGAAGGTCCGAGCGGTAGCATCCCCTCTGTCAGTGGCGGACAGTGTGAGCCCGTGAGAAAGAGCAGACGAGGCTACCCCCTAATTGCATGCAAAATTGGATCGGAGAGAGGCGCATTACCTATTCGAAGTTGAATCTGGCGGCTCCATCTCAGTATGCCCACGGACTCCCCTCACAACCTATCGATTCCGCAAGTGAAAACAGAGGAAACGAGCTGAGATCTACGGGCCCGAGAGAGGAACGGGAGGGCGACTAGGGTTTGAATTCACTCACCATTTTCTTATGATGAAGGCTCCGTTGTCGTTGAGAACGAGGGCTCCGCCGCCGCCACCGAGAACGCAAGATCCGCCGCCACCGGAGAAGAAGGGGGGCAGAGTGGCGGGCCCAGCACGGTCGGGCGGCAGGGCACGGTCAGCTGTTTTGAGGAACAATTAAGTTGGACCCACATGTCCTAACATAAATGGGCGGGCTTGGTTGACGACCAATTTAACCACATTTAACACCCCATGTGGCCCTGGGCTATTTACACACTTAAATGTGTCGCACCACAGCTATTCGCTCGAACAACGTCGCACTCTTGCCAATTCACCTCAAAAACGTCGCACATGAGCTATTGGCCCCCAGTTGTACAACCAGACCTAAAATTTGAAGAGAATATCCTCACCAAGTCACCATGATATGAAGTTGCCGGAATTTCACAGTGGACTGCTGAGATCAACATTTTCTTTCCAACCAGGCTCACACCCCTTTCCGTTAATTTCTTAACGGAAATATTCAGTACATCCATCCAGGTATTACAACTAACCAAAAGAGAAGAAGCGGGAAAGGGGATAGGCAAGTTGGAGCATTAGTAGGAAACCCGCTGCTGTCAGAACACAAAGTATTTTCAAAACAGAGCTTCGCATCGCAAAAGAAAGAATACTGTTAAAGCCTTGAGGAGGGAGGATGGGACTAAATGTACAAACGATGAAGGAATGCGGACGATGGCTGCGAACTTCTATGCTCACTTATTTGCTGCTGAAGGCTCACGTAATGGAGAGAGACGATTTTGCAAAACATAGATAGTTTGGTTTCCGGAGAGATGAATGCAAAGCTTGAGGCACCCTTCACTGATGAGGAGATTAGGACCGCCCTTTTCCAAATGGGGCCAACAAAGGCGCCGGGGCCGGATGGCCTACCGGCTATGTTCTACCAACAGCATTGGGAGTTGGTTAAAGATGATGTGTGTGGCGCAGTACGAGAATTCTTGGCGGGGAAAGCACCTCCGAACGGTTTTAATGATACGGTTATAGTGATGATCCCGAAAGTAAACTCACCGGAGTTACTTACGCAGTTTCGTCCTATCAGTCTCCGTAATGTGCTATATAAGATCGCGGCGAAGGCACTGGCCAACCGCCTTAAAGTGGTCCCGCCCTTCTTGATTTCTGAGGATCAGAGTGCTTTCGTGCCCGGGAGGCTAATAACGGATAATGTACTGGTTGCATATGAGTGTGTACACGCGATTAGGAAGAGGAAACGGAAGAAACCAGTGTGTGCGGTCAAGTTGGATATGATGAAGGCTTATGACAGGGTGGAGTGGGAGTTTCTTGAGGAAATATTGCTGAAATTTGGTTTCTCCGGTCACTGGACTGAGATGGTAATGAGATGTGTGAGATCAGCAACGTTCTCAGTTAAGTTGAATGGTGGACTCTCTCACCGTTTTAATCCATCCAGGGGCCTCAGACAGGGGGATCCCCTCTCCCCATATCTGTTTCTGTTCTGTGTCGAAGGATTTTCGGCCTTGCTCAAGAAAGCGCAGGAGGAGAGGAAGATCAAGGGGCCGTCTTTTGGAAGCAGAGGGACAACAGTGACACATCTTCTGTTTGCGGATGATAGTGTAGTTTTTGTAGAAGGCTCTCGGGAAAACTTTGAGTCATTACGTGCTATTTTGGAGGAATATGAGCTTGCATCGGGGCAAAAAGTGAACCTACAGAAATCTGCGATTTTCTTTGGGAAGGATACACCGGAGAGCACTAAGGATGAACTCAAGCAAGCCCTGGACATTGCAGAAGAGGCTCTAAGCGAGAGATACTTGGGGCTCCCTACGATGGTGGGGAGATCAAAGGATGGGACTTTCAAATTTGTCAAGGAGAGTGCAAGAGGGAAAGTATCAGGATGGAAAGGACAAGGATTATCAAAGACTGCGAGGGAGGTGCTAGTAAAGTCCAGCCTCCAATCAACACCTACTTTTGCCATGAGCTGCTTCTAACTCACAAAGAAAATGTGCGGGAACCTGTCGTCTATCTCTTCTAACTTCTGGTGGGGCGAACACTAGTAGAAAAAGGGCCTTTAGTCCCGGTTCTGGAACCGGGACTAAAGGGTCGTTACTAAAGCCTCCCCCTTTAGTCCCGGTTCTTACACGAACCGGGACTAAAGGCCCTCCACGTGGCCGCTGCCTGGAGGTCCACCTTTAGTCCCGGTTGGTAACACCAACCGGTACTAAAGGAAATTTTATGATTTTTTTTATTTTCAAATTTCTGAATTATTTTAACCTCTAATCTCTAATCATCCCTCATCACTGCTCAATTTAACCTCTAATCTCTAATCACCCCTCATCATTCCAAATCATCTAACTTCCCGGACGGTCACCCATCCTCTCACTACTCCAGCCTGAGCACGCTTAACTTCCGGGTTCTATTCTCCCTTGTTTCCAAGTCTGCACTTGTTGTTTTCCTAACAATAGTAAGATGTCAATCCTATTAACCCTCAGGAATTTAGCTTGAGCATGAAGTCACACATTTCACTGTTTGAGTTTGAAACTATTGTTCTAAAAAACAATAATTATTTAGTAACACTAATATTTCTTGAATAAGTAGTTTGACCATAGTTTGACCACAGTTTGACCAGATTTGACCAAAATTCCAAAAAACTGAAATAATTATTTAGTAACACTAATATTTCTTAAATAATTAGTTTGACCATTGTTTGACCATAGTTTGACCAGAGTTTGACCGGATTTGACCAAAATTCAAAAAAACTGAAATAATTATTTAGTAACACTAATATTCTTGAATAATTATTTAGTAACACTAATACTTCTTGAATAAGTAGTTTGACCATAGTTTGACCAGATTTAACAAAAATTCAAAAAAAAACAGAAATTTGAGCATAACTTTTTTCCTTTTAGAATTTGAGGATTCTAAAAATTTGCAAACAGACCGTAGGCCGTCAAAATCGGATGCGGATTTTCGTGCTGAACATTTTGATATATTATACGTTTTTTTCTGACATCGTATGCAAAAGTTATAGCCGTTTTACATTTTCCCTACATTTTTTGCAAAACATGTCCAAATTTAAGTTTTTAAATTTTCCTAACTAGTACATGTAGTAACATAACTACATCTGGAAGGATTTTAATTTTTGAAGTTTTTATCATTTTCTTTGCGATCCAGGGGGGTAGAGTTTGAAAATGGGACCTTTAGTACCGGTTCGTGCCATGAACCGGTACTAATGCCTCAAACCCCATTAGTACCGGTTGGTGGCTCGAACCGGGACTGAAGGTCTAACCTTTAGTACCGGTTGGTGCCACGAACCGGTACTAATGGGCATCGCACCCTTTAGTCCCGGTTCGTGGCACCAACCGGGACTAAAGGTCCCATTTGAACCGGGACTAATGCCTGTACAGTGCCCTACCTGCTCGAACCGGGACTAATGTAATGCAACCGGGATTAATGCTCTTTTCTGGCCGAACCAAAGCCTTGTTTTCTACTAGTGGAAGCAAATGGTCAGAAGAAGGTGCATTGGATTGCTTGGGATAAAATGTGTACGAGAAAACATGAAGGGGGACTCGGTTTTCGTGACCCCGAGGCTTTTAATCAAGCTATGCTTGCTAGGCAGGCGTGGCGACTGTTTCAGGTCCCAACCTCTCTGTGTGCTAGGGTTCTTAAAGCGCGGTATTACCCTGATAACTCTATCCTAAATGCAACGTGCCCGGGGGGCTGTCCGTACACATACAGAAGCATTTTGCATGGAAGAGACCTGCTGCTAGATGGGCTTATATGGAGAATTGGAGATGGGACAAAGATCAAGGTGCATAACGATAACTGGATCCCCAGAAAGGGTAGCTTAAAGCCACTGAGCCAGAGCTATATCCCGGGAATCACAAGAGTTTGTGACCTGCTTGAGGCTGATGGAGTGTCGTGGAATCTGAACTTGGTACAGACCATATTTTCCCCCGACGAGGCGCAGGAGATCATACAAACCCCAATTGGTGGACCGGAGATGGAAGATTACCAAGCCTGGAACTACACCAAGAACGGGATCTTTTCCGTTAGGTCGGCCTACCACCTGCGTATGAGTCAGAAGCGGCTGCGATCGGGTCGGCTGGAGTCCTCCTCTTCGGTAGCTGACCACGCAACTTGGATGAGTCTTTGGGATACGGTAGCACCGGGAAAAGTAAAAGCACATATGTGGCGTTTGATTAGGAATGGTCTAGCAGTGGGACAGGAGCTCCAAAGAAGGAAAATTAAGACGGGTGTTCTTTGTATCGCATGTGGGCGTGAGGAATCAAACTACCACAGGTTTTGGGGCTGCTATCACTCGGTAATGTTCTGGAAGATAATGCACTCGGAGTTGGGAGTGCCGGTGGCGATCCCGCCGGAGTCAGTTCACTCCCAGAGTGAGTTGTCGAGATGGCTGATGTCGTGGTTCGTGGAGGCATCAGATGACGAGCGTGCTGTCATGGTTCAGGGAGTCTACGCGCTCTGGCTGGCAAGAAATAATGCGGGCGACGGACAAAGAATTGAACAAGCGGAGGCGATCGCGAAACGAGTCTTCTATCTGATGGGAGAATGGCAGTCGATACATGGGCGCACAAGTAAGCAGAATAAACCAACAGTGGTTGAGAAGTGGACACCACCTACGGAGGGATGGGTGAAGGCCAATGTTGACGGCGCAACGGCGAAGGCCGGTGAGAATGGAGGTGCAGGTATGATTTTCAGGAACCAAGATGGTGCATACCTCGGTGGCTCCTGTCATTTCCTCCCACGTTGCAACGACCCGGCTAGAGTGGAATTACAGGTGTGTTGGAGAGCAGTTATTCTGGCTGAAGAGCTCAATATTCCCAGATTACATATCAAGATGGACTGCCAAGACATAGTAGGCAAGCTTAGGAGCAAGGAGAAGGACCTCTCTACGCTGGGACTGATCGTCGAGGAGGTAAAGAACAAGCTGGCGTCGAGGGAGGAATGGAAGCTCGCCTGGGTACGACGAGGTGCAAATCGTGCGGCTCACCTACTTGCTAGGCATGCGGTGGCAAATAATTTATGTTTGATGTGGCAGCATATGCCCCCAGATTTTATCTTACATGTAGTTTTGGACGAAATCCCCACTGGGGAAGGTTGATTTAATAAAAAACTTTTAAGCTCAAAAAAAAAGGAAACCCGCTGCAGATGCTCGCTATGGAAACATCAACCGCAGGGAAAAAACCTACTAACACCACACTAACATCAGTGCCAAATTAACAAGATACTAGGGGACAAAGCACACCACAGAATCATCTCAGCAGACCTCTGTGAGGAAGCTAAACAAAATGCATGGATCACGATAAACCAGGACACGGCACAACAATCTTCAACCGCGCTGAACACCAGCGGCATCAACGATCAGTAGTCTTCCCCGAGAAGCCGAGCAATCCGCCACGGACGAAGCCACCTGCATCACTCTCTGCACTCGAACTTGAAAGGTAGCTCTATCCTCCAACTTCTGCAGTCCTGTCCAATGAATCATAAAGGAACATGCCGAAGACCAACATACAAGCATTGTCTTTTTAGTCGTTTAGACAATGGACCCTAGCATTTCATTCATGTAATTGTTGTCAGTAGCATTTACATTCTGAAGCATGCTTCCGTTCTGTTTGGTATATAGTCTCTTCAGCCTCTCATTGATCGTTCCCTCATTTTCTGTTTAAGAAAAGTATAATCAGTATATATTGCAGCAAAATGAAGTAACAAAAGGATGATTTCTTCAGATGAAAATATATTAATATACAGTATCCTTGAACTTGAATAGTCTGGAGATCAACTGTTGCGCCGCACTAGCCCAGCCCTTGCCTTTCTGACTAACACCAACAACAACTGTAGACTCTTGAGAAACATTCGAGTCATTGTTAGAGGTGCAGCAGCTCATTGTATTTTCATTCCTGATGGCAGCAGCTCATTGTAATTAGTCAATTACAATCAGTATCTCAAATTAGCATCGTGAGCATGTTTTTTAACATAACTTTTTTTTTCGAAAAAGGGTTATCCCCGGTCTCTGCATCAGAACGATGCATACGGCCAAAATTATTAATAAGCAAAAGGTTCAACACAAATCTTCATGTCCCAAACAAAGAACAAAAAAGGCTCACAAAGAGCTAAAAAAAGTAATAAAGAAGTCACAACCGGCTGGCATTAAAAGATAGGAACACTAAATGCCTATCCTATTACATGACCGCCGTCTAAACAGGTTGAAAATAGCTCGTGCTACCATCTCCCATCGTGTAGATCCAGTAACCATACGCTCCCTGGCCTCCGTCGGAGTGAGTAGCGACCACATACGGATCAACGCAGTGGCTCGGAAAATAACCTGCAAAAAATGAATATTTGTTGTTCTGTTAAAGACGAAATTATTTCTGCAGTTTCAGACTGCCCACAATAAAGCACATACTCCTACACGAATATGTCTCGCTGTTTCAGGGTCTATCCCATCTAACCATGTCCCAAATAACGTGTTGATAGTATTTGGAGGAGTAATATTAAATGCTATGTGAACCGTCCGCCACAATTTTTTTGCCAAAGGGCAATCAAGAAAGAGGTTTTTGATGGATTCATCATGGTCGCAGAAACTACATCTTGTAGATCCTGTCCAATTGCGTTTTGCCAAATTATTCTTGGTTAGAATGACTTGTTTATGCACAAACCACATAAACACTTTGATTTTCAAAGGTACTTTGACATTCCAAACATGTTTCGAACGAGGAATAGCGCTAGAGTTGATAACATCCAGATGCATGGATTTAACCGAGAACTCTCCATTCTTAGTTAGTTTCCAGCACAACTGATCAGGCTGTTGAGACAACTGAACATCCATCAAACGTCTAACCGGTTTCCCGCTAGCGTCCTCCTAAATTGAATATTGAGAGGAGTGGACTGTAGTACTGTTGCAACGTAAGCGTCTCTTCGCTGAACAATGCTATAAAGAGAAGGATATTGGAGTGCGAGGGGCGTCTCCCCTAGCCATGTATCCTCCCAGAATCTCGTAGTGGTACCATTTTCAACTATAAACTTTGTCCTATTGAAAAAGAGTGATTTAACTCTCATCAGTCCTTTCCAAAAAGGCGAATCAGTCGGCCTCACTGTCACCTGGGACAAGGTTTTAGAGTGAAGGTATTTATTACGCAGAATCTGAGCCCAAGTGGCCTCCATCTCTACAGATAGCTTATACATCCACTTGCTGAGAAGACATCTGTTCTTCACCTCAAGATTTCCAATACCTAGGCCCCCTTGGTCTTTCGGCCTACAAATGATATCCCATTTAGCAAGTCTGTATTTTCGTTTTAGTTCATCATTCTGCCAGAAAAAATATGATCGATAGAAGTCTAGCCTTTTTGGAACTCCAACTGGTACCTCGAAAAAGGATAAGAGAAACATGGGCATACTTGTGAGGACCGAATTAATGAGAATTAATCGGCCTCCATATGACATCAGCTTGCCCTTCCAGCAGCTCAGTTTCTTCTCAAATCGATCCTCAATGCATTTCCATTCTCTGTTTGTCAGATTACGATGGTGGATTGGTATACCTAAATATGTGAAAGGTAAAGCCCCCAATTCGCACCCGAACAATTGTTTGTACGCGTCTTGGTCATCATTAGCTCTTCCAAAATAGAATAATTCGCTTTTGTGGAAGTTAATCTTTAACCCGGTCAATTGTTCGAATAAGCATAAGACCTGCTTCATGTTTCTCGCTTTTGCCAAGTCGTGCTCCATGAAGATGATAGTATCATCAGCGTAGTGTAGGATAGATACACCTCCGTCAACTAAGTGCGGAACGAGGCCACCTACCTGACCCGCATCCTTAGCCCGTCCTATTAGAGTTGTCAACATATCAACCACTATGTTGAACAGAATAGGTGACATCGGATCTCCTTGCCTCAGACCTTTGTGTGTTTGGAAATAGCGACCTATGTCATCATTCACTTTAATTTCAACACTCCCTTTATGCGTGAAAGATTCTACCTGGTGTCTTCAGGCCGGATCAAAACCTTTCATACGCAAGGCCTGTTGAAGAAAAGACCGTTTGACCTTATCGTACGTTTTCTCAAAATCCACTTTGAAAACAACTCCGTCTAGTTTTTCGTGGATTTCATGGAGCGTTTCATGTAGGACCACAACCCCTTCTAGAATGTTTCTGTCCGGCATGAAAGTAGTTTGGGACGGCTGCACCACAGAGTGCGCGATTTGTGTAAGCCTATTAGTCCCAACCTTGGTGAAATTTTTGAAACTTACATTAAGAAGACAGATTGGCCGGAATTGCTGAATTCGTACCGCCTCTGTTTTCTTAGGAAGTAAAGTTATTGTTCCAAAATTTAAATGAAACAACTGAAGCTGTCCAGAGAATAAATCATGGAACATCAGTAGCAAATCCCCTTTAACAATATGCCAACACTTTTTATAAAACTCCGCCGGGAAATCATCCAGCCTTGGAGCCTTATTATTCTTCATTTGTGAAATAGCTTCAAACACCTCTTTCTCCCTATACGGGGCGGTCAAAATGTCATTCTCATGCGCAGAAAGTTGAGGGACATCCTCAACCGTGGACTCATCCAAGGATACAAAGTTATCCTCCGGACGCCCAAACAACTGCTTGTAGTAATTGGTTATATATAATTTTAGGTTTTCCTGTCCTAAAATCGTCCCCTCATCCTGCTCAAGCTGAAAGATCCGCTTCTTACGGTGCTTAGCATTCGCAATCATATAAAAGAATTGAGTGTTATCATCCCCTTGGACGATTTTGCGAACTTTAGCTCGCAATGCCCACTTCAATTCCTCCTCTCGAAGTAGTTCTTTCAGTCTCATCTCCGCCTTCATTTTAGATTCCAGCTCCCTGGTATCTAAAATGGTGGACTCGGTTTTTAAATCTAGGGATTGAATAAGTACAAGGAGCCTTTCCTTTTCAGCCTTATAAATCCCACTCATATGTTTAGCCCACCCATGAAGGAACCTTTGTAGATACCTTATCTTATTCTGCCATCTTTCAATAGGGGACCTCACTCCTGAATCTTTAGCCCGTTCCCTTGCTATCAGATCCAGGAACCCTTCTCTTTCGAACCACGCTAATTCTAACGAAAAAGTGTTTTTATTCCCCACATGGGTTGCCTCGCCAGAGTCAACGAGCAACGGGGTGTGGTCCGAGATCGCGTGCGATAGCGCTTGGACTGTTACTAGGGGAAACTTCTGCTCCCATTCGACGCTAGCGAGGACATGCTCCAGCTTCTCAAATGTCGGGTTTGGCAACGTATTAGCCCAAGTGAATTTTATACCAGACAGCTCTATCTCTCTAAGATCCAAGCTTTCGATTATGGTATTAAACATAAACGATCATCGGCCGTCAAAATTATCATTATTCTTTTCTTCCCTCCTTCGAATAATGTTAAAATCGCCCCCAACCAGAATTGAGAGCTGCTCGCTACCGCAGATATGGACAAGATTAGCCAAAAAAATCTGATTTGAGTTCTGGCTGCACGACACCATACACCGCCACTAATGCCCAATTAAACCCATTGGCCTTTGATCTGACCCCAAACTTCACCGCAAAATCTCCCATGACCACACTCCGAACTTCCAATGAATCGCACTTAACCCCAAGTAATATCACACCGAACCTTCCTCTTGGAGGTAGGCAATGCCGGTCGAAATCGACACCTCCCAATAAAAGCTAAGGAACTAGGGTGTGAAATTGTCCCTTCCAGTTTCGGAGAGGGCGATAAAATCCAACTGGTGTTCGATAGACACATCCGCTAGAAACTCTTTAAAACCTCTGCTATTTCAAAAAATTCCTCTCATATTTCATCATGAAATTTTTTAGAGGTACGGATCCTAGCACTTCTTCGCACAACCGAAGCTGGATAAATCTTTCGTTTCCACTTCCGCTTAGACTTATTTGATCCTCCAGCCGGTCCTCACAACCGGGCTTCGTGGACCTAACCTCCGGAACATCTACATGGGTAGATTCCCTTGGGGAACTGTATCCTTCATCCTCCTCTGTCTCAGGCAGTGAAGGTGCAAGATCCGCACACAAACTGTCCAGAACCCTGACTCCCAACGCATCTATGTCGGAGTCGCTCATGGGTTTAACGGTTGCTAAGTTACGAATCATTTCTAAAGCGCGCTCTGCTTCAAGATCCAGGATATCATTAACTGATCTAGAGATTTCACTGCCATTACTACCAAGTGAAACTCCTAACTGGTTTGCATTATGAACAATTTCATCATTGGAAAAATGCAGAATAGAATTAGACGTATTAACCGACATACCAGTAGTGACCTCAATGTCACGAAGCTTGGCCGGCCGCATAGCACACCTTAGCTGCATATCATCAACATCCGGCTGATCCTGGAGGCGACAGCTCATCCGTCGGCCTTCAGCGACCGAATCCGGGATTCCTCCAAAAGCAATGATCTCCTCACGCGTGGCCCCGTTTGGGGCGGGGCCTCCTGCCCAACCCCCAACAGGGCTTGTCACCTGCTGCGAGGCAACACTCCGACTGGGCATCGAGAGCCCGAGTCCAGAAGACGCCGTGGACACCGCCGCAGCCGGATGCGCCATAAGAGAGGCAGGGGCGGAGGCCTCCTGCCCGCCCTCCCTCCCGGTCCGGCCACCGCATCTATGTGCGCCATGGGAGAGGCCGGGGCGGAGGCCTCTTGCCCACGCCCCCTCCCGGTCCGGCCGCACCGCTGGCCCGCGGCACGGCCATCGCCGCGCGCGCCATAGGAGAGGCAGGGGCGGAGGCCTCCTGCCCGCACCCCCCTCCCGATCAGGCCGCACCGTTAGCCCGCGGCACGGCCGCCGCCGCACCAGTCGTAACTACTGACTGACCAGAATGAATGACATTAATCATCACAAGAAATTACTCTTCCTCGACCGTTGATTTCTTCATCTACGAGTGTTGTCTCTTGTCACTACGACAAACTGAATTGAGATCATCACATCTGGACTCACGAATACAGTGTAAATATAATTACAAGACAGAGTTCAGGTCAGCAAGTGATGCTCAGGGCCTCACCTAAGTCACCCAATTATTTACAAGGCACTTCCATTGCTTACAATTGATAACAAGGCAGAGCCTGCTCCCCTTCCTCCTTACATGCTCTCCAGTAAGCTTCAAAGCTAGTCTCCTCACATAGAAAAAAAGCCGGTATACAGCCACCATTGAGGAGTGAATTGCCTAATTTAGGACTTGGATGTGAGTGGTGACCTTAGGTGCGCAGACAAATGCAGACCAGCCTCAGGCTATTTGGTACTACATGCTTGCCGTGACATATAATGCCAGAATTAGAGCATCTCTAGTGGCTTGTGCAAATGGTGGTCTACGCCAAATTTAGACTTACCACATACCACAAAACGTCTTAAGTGGCTTGTCTATTGCGTCGTCTGAAATTTAGACAATGTCCAAACTAGCTACCAGTCGTTCACATTTGGACAACCAAGCCACAATGTCCAAACCAAAAATGCTGGCTCATGAGCTCGTCCATGCATCAATTTGGAGCAATTGGGGGACGTTGGCAGGGAGGCGGCCACGCCGGCGCTGGTCACGGAAGCTGTTGCGCCTGGACCGCCGCCTCATCAGGGTTGAACATGTTGCTATTGTTTATTTCTCGTAAATTATGTAGGGTGTTGCTAGTGCTGAACCTAAAATAATTTAGCGGCTGGTTTATTTTCTCCTTTGTATGTCTTGCGGATGGAATAAATAAATGAGAACAACTCAGAAATGACCAACATAAGATTTTTAGAAAATATAGCTGCTATAAGATACTATTAAAATATATGAGAGAGAATATAGACATCATGTATATAAACAATCCGCTGGAAAACTTAGGTTGTCTAAAAGAAAATCTTTCTACACCATTGTGTATATGTAGATATATACTATCAAATTTAGACAAGCCACTAGAGATGCTCTTACAATCCAGATTTAGAAAATCCACTCTTCCACAAAACTACCCCACCACCCTGCAGTAACCCAGGCGCCACGCATGCAAATAATTTAATCTAAACAAGGTATCATGAATTCATGATAAGACAATAATAAGTAATAGCCGCAAACATCATTTAAATACATAGCTTGTTTGAACATGTTCGAAGACAATACAAACTAAAATACTCCAAACATAGTAGCTTATTGTTGTTGGACAAAACATAAAATAAGGTTTGCTGGTTGGATAGAGTAACTTCTCACTTGACCAAACACGAAGTATTTTCAAAACTACCACTCAAAAGGATAATTCGTATCCAAATTCGTAGCGTCGCTCCGTGGTGAAATGAAACCGAGCACCACTTGAAGCCCTCTTCTCCAGCTGAAGCTTGTGATGCTGTTTTGCCAAGAAGTCCTCATCGTCGGTGTGGACCACAAGTGTCATCGACTCTAGCTGTTTAGCATTGAGGGCAAAGAATGTGACAAAATCGACGTCAGGTCTTCTGCCGGAATAGCAATTCAACACCATAATTTTCAGACGGATGTCAAGACTATTGAGAAGATCGCGGTATTTATGACGCCACGCATTATTGTTCTTCCTTGACGTGTTGCGCTGGAAAGAACATCAGCAAACAACAACTTCAGCAAAACAAGTAGATCAAATGAGCAGCCAAACACAAGGTGTTATTGTCAGTGAACAATTAATTCACCTGAATGTACAACTTCTCCAAGCACGGAATCCTTCTTATCAATCCAATAACCATGGCCAAACTAAGAGTGGGCATACTGAGAGCCAAACACTTGATTGTGCGCGATCCCTTCATCAAAGATGAAAGCCAACATTAGACAATATACATGTGCAGATTATACGCTGAAAACGTGTGTGCACATTGCACATAGAGATGGAAGTTATTAGAAGTCTCGACGGTAAGGATGAAGAAGGCTGGATTTACCTGAATATCTGTAGAACCAAAGACGAGCCTGGTGGAGTTGGTACAACCTAAAGTCTCCAACTTAGGCGCGAAGAGCACTGACACACGCAAATCCTGCATCTGATTAAGATCGAATAGTCTTTCGAGGCAAGGGGCACTCTCGATGACGATTTCCTCTAACATGGGTGCTCCACCCAGTGAATAATTTCTGACTGTAACGCTTCTGAGGACAAGTGAATTGATCCGGAGGCAACGAGGTCCACTGCACCGAGAAATTAGCAAGCACTCCAGAGAAGGGCAGCCGGCAATCATGCTGTGTAGTGAGCACTCCGAGGTGCTGCTATGAACAATTTCGAGCCGCTGAAGCCGAGGACGTCGCCAAAAAGTGGCGGAATGCTCTCGAAACCAATTCACTTGAGTGAGACAGAGGAGAGTGGAATTTCGTATGTAGGGGTGAAATCCGTAGATCTACGAAGGAACGCCAAAAGCCAAGGCAGCTCTCTGGGTCCCTACCGACGCCGGGGAAAATGAAATCTTTGGATGGTGGCGTCCGGGAGGCTGCACTTTTCAATGCGGAAAACACGGAGGGTGTCCGAGAAGCGGAAGACTAATTCCGGCAGCGGCAGCCCTCTCCAGCTGTTGAGCTTAAGCTCCTCGAGCCTAGCCAGAGCGGGGGACAGGAGGCAGGCCTCCACGGCATCTATGTCGCTTATGGTGTACAACAGCTCCGGAGTGCAGAAGCGGCGGCCGTGGCCTTGGTGGGCGTTAATGATGCGATGCATGAGAGCAGGGAGTTCGTGCCATGCGAGGTGACGGCAGTCGAGGTTCAGGGGTGCAGAGCACCAGAGGTGGCCCCACCGGGACGCAAGGATCCGGGTGCGAGCCCCTTGCTTGGTGGGGAGGAGGGAAATTATCTCACCGAGGATCGCATCGGGGAGGCTGCTGAGGCGGTCGAGATCTTGCCCATCTTCGCCCGATCCGCCTCCGTCGTCTTCGCCCATTCCGGGATTGGCCGCCGCCCCTGCCGGCGCCGTCGCCGGATGGCCCTCGAGCGCGGCGGCTTTCCTCTTCCTCGTAGTAGTCGTGCTAGCGCCGCCAGCCTCCATCTCCTTCGGGTTTGGCTGGCCGCTGCAGAATTAGGGTTGGTGGGTGGAGCAAGAGATCATGAGAGCCGCCGAAGCATGCTTGTTTCTGAGAGAGTGTGTTTCTGACTTTCTGTGCTGGTTTGCCACCGTATAAATAGGAAACTGTCTAATTGATTGGACGGCGTAGATACTGTCTGATGTATCGATCAAACGTTGGTTCTCGGTCCCTCAGCCAATCTACCCTAATTCTCCACCACGCCGCCGGCCCTCCCCACTCCGGCCCTCCCCAACCTCCATGCTTTCTGTTAAAAAGAAACTTCCATTCGTCTTCGTTCTCCACCACTACACCACCAGACTTGATCTGCAGTGGCTGTCGGGACAGGAAGAGGACGCACGTTTAGTGAGCGACGCGCTGGAAACATGCACTCGGCAGCCGCAGGTCAATTGCGCCGCCACCTCACCCGCTGCTCCTTGCCGGCGTCGACAATCGCAAATCCACCGGTGGTATGAGAAGTATCATGAGAAGGGCATAGCTTCCTCCACCGGTGCTTCTTTCGAATTTCATATTTCATGTCAATCGTTGCTTCCTACACCTTCGTCTCTATTTTTCCTCGCTCCCCAACAATCCAGTTCTCCATCAAATCAAGAAATTAAGATGAAGATCATCAACCAAAGCGAAGCTTCATAGCCAAGAATCCGGCTGGGGTATATACTTCCTTTTTCAAGAACAATCCTTGCTTGTTATTTTCATTAAGATTGGAAAAGAGAGTATCTGCACGCCCAAGCAAGTCGTCAGCCGCATCATGGACGAGGCCAGATGTTGGTCTGCAGCCAGGATTCACCAGTTGGACAGACTCTTTGAGCCACCCTGATCAATGCCCCATGTATTTTGCTAAAACTGTAAGTGACTGCTCCGTCTGAAACAGAGATGCTTGTAGTATCGCCATAGGTGGCCTTCCATTGTTCTGTAACTCTGTAACAGCATTCTCTCTGTCGGATTAATCAATGAAATGCGGCCGTAGGGCCTGTTGTGTTAATCTTACTAAACCTGAACCAGCCACGCTAGTGTTTTGTTTTCTGAACTTTCTAAATATATAACGCCAGATCAAGGCCGGCTTGTTAGGATCAAAAGAAATAAAAGGAAGAAACAGAAAAGACGCAAACTTTACACGTCGCAAAATCTCTTTCTCTGTGTTTGTGTTCTCTCACTGAAACTCCATCGTGTGTGTGTCCTGTGTTTGATCTAATATTTGGAACCAGAGCTCAGGTTTCAGAGTCAGTGCACGGCGGCAGAGAAAGGAGGAGTTATGTCGGCGGTGATCGGCGATGGGAGATACATCGCCAAAGAAAGATCTGATCGGTGGTGGCGGCGAAAAGTACACGCCGCCACCTAAGAGGATCAAGAATGGAGGTACGGCCGCAGCAGGGGCGGTCGTGCCGTGCATGCCGACAAGGGCCAGCGGCGTCCCGATTCAGTACCCGATGTTGAGTGACTCCAACTACGGCCTGTGGGCCATGAAGATGAGGGTGCTGTTCCGGGCACTTGGTGTATGGTCGGCCCTCGAGGGAAGCATAGAGTTTGATCAGGACAGGGACGACGGCGCGTTCGCCGCGCTCTCCCAGTCTATGCCCTATTTTGTGATGATGGCGACCGCAGATTGCATGACTGCGCACTAAGCCTGGGAGGCGATCCGGCGAATGCGCGTCGGGGAGGATCATGTCAAGAAGGCACGGATCAAGCAGCTCAAGCGCCAGCTCGATCATATGGAGACAGCGGATAGCGAGTCAGTTAGCGTGTTCACGCAGAAGCTCATGACGCTCGTCAGAGAAATCCGGTTGCTCGGCGAGATGGTGTCGGATGAGTCGATCATTGAGGTCCTCTTCAACGCTGTCCCGAGCTGCTTTGGGGATATCGTGAACACCATCGAGCAGTGAGGTGACCTCACTACCATGACCGTGTCAGAAGCAGTCAGTCGCCTCATCGCGTTTGAAGAGAGCCAACGCGGGCGGCGGCGGCACTGTTGTGGGAAGGAGGACCAGCTGATGCTGATGGCGCAAGCCCTCGAGCAGCTTATGAAGGGCAAAAGGTGGCCACTCGGAGCTGGCAGCAGTAACACCAGTCGTGGTTGTGGAGGCGGCTGAGGTCGCGGCGGTGGCTGCAGTGGGTGCGGTGACCGTGCCGATGGCGTACAAGCTGGACGCGGCGAGAGCAATGACCGCGGCAAGTAGAAGAAGCATCGGAAATTTGACATCACCAAGGTGAAATGCTTCAATTGTAATGAGATTGGACACTTCAGATTAGATTGCCCAGAGCCGCGACAGGAAAATGCAAACGTAGCACAGCAAGATGGGGATGATGAGCCTGGCTTTTTGATGGAGACAGGATTTTCTACTCTCGGGTGTACTCTAGTACACCCGAGTTAGCAAAAAAGTTGAAAAAAGTTCATCAAACGAAATCCAAAAAATCTGAAATTTGCTACATCAAACTTTATCATATGTTTGAGGTTCTTGCCAAGTTTCATCAAAAATAACATGCGAGGAGCTCTCACCGAAAAAAAAAACAAAATCGCTGCTGAAAGTCTTGTGCACTGTTTGAGCGGTGATTTTGTTATTCTTGGTGAGGGCTCCTCAGATGTTATTTTTAGGTGAAATTTTGCAAGAATCTCACACATCTGATAATGTTTCATGTCCCAAAACTTCAGATTTTTTGGACAATATTTGATCACATTTTTTCAATCTTTTGCTAACTCGGGTGTACTACACCCGAGACCTGAGAGTAGCCACTACTTTCGGTTTCTGATGTTGGAAGCATGTGAGATGGCACCACAAGAAATAGCCCCAACAGAGGAAGTGTTTCTGAATGAAGAGAAAGTTGGGCCAAAACTGTCAGGTAGCCGAGACATATCTTGCTATCTAGATACAGGGGCAAGCAATCACATGACAGGGCACCATGAGAAGTTTGCAGAACTAGATGAATCAGTGAAGGGAAAGGTTCGTTTCGGTGATGGCTCGGCTGTGGAGATTTGTGACCGCGGATCAGTACTAATGCAGTGCCATTCTGGAGAACACGGAATTCTATCCGATGTGTACTTCATCCCTCGGCTCAAGAACAATATAATTAGCCTTGGTCAGCTACATGAAAATGGATGTAAGTACGCTAGCGAGAATGGTGTGATGACGGTCTGGGATCACCAAAGGAATGTATTGGCCAGGGTGCAATGCACTCACAACAGGATGTACATTTTGAACATCCGGGAAACATAGCCAATTAGTTGTTACATGCGAAGGAGGATGCTTGGCTGTGGCACATGCGCTACGGCCATGTGAATATTTGCTCGCTCCGGTCATTGGTTGCTGATGGCATGGTAGAGGGGATGCCCCACCTGGAGCAAATAGATCAGATTTGTGATGGTTGTATGATTGCGAAACAACATCGTCAGCCATTCCCGGTACAAAGCAAATTCAGAGCGTCTCAACACCTAGAGTTGATCCATGGTGATCTCTGTGGACTGATCACACCCGAGACCCCGGGTGGGAAGAGGTACTTCCTCCTTGTAGTACATGACTACTCACGTTACATGTGGATTGCACTATTGTGTGGGAAATATGAAGTACTGGGAGCACTTTAGAAAATTCAGAGAGCTGCTGAACTCGAGTCGGCCAAAAACTCAAAGAAATAAGAACTGACCGTGGAGGAGAGTTTACATCCCACGAGTTTGCCCATCATTGCGAGGAGCATGGCATCAAACATTTTCTCACTGCGCCATACAGTCCACAACAGAACGGGGTGGTTGAAAGAGGAAACCAAACAGTAGTGGGCATGGCGAGGAGCCTACTGAAGAGCACTCGAGTCCCTGCTCGTTTCTTGGGCGAGGCAGTTACGACAGCCGTCTACCTGCTGAACAGATCAACAACCAAGAGTGTAAAGGGATGAACCCATATCAAGCTTGGCATGGGAGGAAACCCTCGGTTCAGCGTCTCCGCACCTTTGGTTGTGTGGCACATGTGAATAAAGTGGGGACTGGTATTTCAAAGCTCTCTGATAGTGTCGGAATCGGGGCTGCAGGGACCTAAGAGGTTCGAACTCTAGGGTGCGCTCGCTGCCCCCGACCTACTCTGCCTCACCACCTCACGGCGATGCCCGGCGAGCACGATCTTGAGAAGAAGAACCGTACACACAGCAGTTTACCCAGGTTCGGGCCACCTTGCAGTGTAAAACCTACTCCTGCTTTGTGGTTGGATTGCACTCGCGAGGGGGGGTGTGAGTACAAGAGTTGTGGGGAGATGGAGTCGATCCTCTTCTACGGCGGCACCCTACCCTCTTTAATACTAGCCTTGGTCCTCTTCCCCCGAAAACACATGGTGGGAAGGGTTGCCACAACGGCCATTTTGAAGGAGGACAGGGGCGCAGCTTATCCTGACTAAAGGCGGTCTTCGCCTACAAAGCTACCTCCCATGACGCACCGGTGGGCTAGGTGATGACCTCCGCCCTGGCGCGCCCATCGTCTCGGTCTTCTTACACCAAACTGGAAACCTTTAGGGATTGCCTCGAGAACTGGTGGGTGGCCTTGCTCCCTTAGCACAACAGAGGTAAGCCTCCTCATCCGCGCCTACTGGTGCTCCTCTAGCCTCGCTCGTCGCCGCGCGCGTCACCCACATGAAGGCGTAGGGCCGCGTGACTCTGCTGAACTGCTCTTGACTAGTACGCCTCCACGAGGGACCTCAGGAGGCAGCCTCGGGAGAGGGCCTCACGAGGCTCCTGGTGGCGCTTGCCGACGCGTGCCTCGCGAGGAGAGGGCCTTGCGAGAGTCTTCTCGTGAAGCCCTGGTGGTGGGCCATCTTTGGGCTTCCTAGCAGGCGCCGTGCACTGGGCCGCAGGCAGACGGGTCTGGGTGCCCCTAGTCCCACGGGCCCGACAGTAGCCCCCAGGGCTACAGCGTGCATGACCCCGTCTGTTGGGGGGGTGAAATGGCGTCGGCTCCAAGCGCCCGCCGGCCAGGCTCGACGCGTGGCGCATGACGAAACGTGGGGTGGCCCCACTTCTCCCATGGTGCCTTGATAACCGCCCGAGCTGACATAAAGCCGGTCCGTGCAGGTTACGAGGTCGTCATTACCTTCCTGCGCGTGCCCGTCCTCCTATGCCTTCCTTCCCGCGCAAGGCTGCCTCTCCTTCGCCGGACCTCTACTGCCCTCGGCTTCGCTACGTCGCCATGGTGCCCCCGGGAAGGAGAAACAGGGTGACGGCGGTGATGGTCGGACAAGCGGTGCTGGAGCCCGCCATGGGCGGGTCCATGGTGCTCAACGTCGAGGGGCACGATAAGGTCCTCCAGATGACCGCCGCTGCTTCCAATGAGTGGGGACCGACAAAGATCTGACCGGCCTTGCGACCTCTTGATAAGTTGGATGCCACCACAATCTCCATCCACCTTCCCACACTCTTTTCCTGCTTACTGCCCCCATTCTCAGATTTCTTAAATGTCGTGCTCTCGCACTACCATGTTCATGTGTTGCACCCTGAGCCGAAATCCGTCCTTCTCCTCTCGGCCTTCGCCTTTCTATGTGAGGCTTTCTTAGGCGTGGCTGATGTCACTTGAAGCTACGTCGGTATTTCCCCAAAGAGGAAGGGATGATGCAGCACAACGACGGTAGGTATTTCCCTTAGATATGAGACCAAGGTTATCGAACAAGTAGGAGAACCAAGCAACACAACATAAACAACCCCTGCACACAAATAACAACACCTCGCAACCCGACGTGTTAAAGGGGTTGTCAATCCCTTTCAGGTAACGGCGCCAGAAATTGCGTGTTGACAGGAGAAAGTTGTAATAGATTGAATAAATAGATCGCAAAGAAAATAAATTGCAGCAAAGTATTTTTGTTTTTTTGGTTTAATAGATCTGAATAAAAAGTGCAAATAAAATAAATCGCAAAGCAAATATATGAGAAAGAAGACCCGGGGGCCGTAGATTTCACTTGTGGCTTCTCTCGAGAAAGATATCAAACAGTGGGTAAACAAATTACTGTTGGGCAATTCATAGAACCTCAAATAATTATGACGCTATCCAGGCAATGATCATTAGATAGGCATCACGTTCTAGATTAGTAGACCGACTCCTGCCTGCATCTACTACTATTACTCCACACATCGACCGCTATCCAACATGCATCTAGTGTATTAAGTTCATGGAAAAAACGGAGTAATGCAATAAGAACGATGACATGATGTAGACAAGATCTATCTATGTAGAGATAGGCCCCATCGTTTTATCCTTAGTAGCAACGATACATACGTGTCATTTCCCTTTCTGTCACTGGGATCAAGCACCGTAAGATCGAACCCACTACTGGGCACCTCTTCCCATTGCAAGATAAATAGATCAAGTTGGCCAAACAAAACCCAAATATCGAAGAAGAAATACGAGGCTGTAAGGGATCATGCATATAAGAGATCAAAGAAACTCAAATAACTTTCATGGATATAAAAAGATATGACTGATCATAAACTCAAAGTTCATCAGATCCCAACAAACACATCGCAAAAAAGAGTTACATCGTATGGATCTCCAAGAGACCATTGTATTGAGAATTCAGCGAGAGAGAGAAATCCATCTAGCTACTAACTACGGACCCGAAGGTCTACAAAGAACTTGGAGAGGCACCAATGGAGGTGGTGAACCCCATCCGAGATGGTGTCTAGATTGGATCTGGTAGTTCTGGACTCTGGGGCGGCTGGATGAATATTTCGTCGACTTCCCTAGGGTTCTGGGATTTTTGGGGTATATATAGAGCAAAGAGGCAGTCCAGGGGGCACCCGAGGTGGGCACAACCCACCAGGGCGCGCCTGGGCCTCCTGGCGCGCCCTGGTGGGTTGTCCCCTCCTCGGGACTCCCCCAGGTGCAACCAGGGCTTGTTGTGTTCCTTCTAGCCCATAAAATTCTCCGTAAAGTTTCGGGGGCATTTGGACTCCGTTTGATATTGATGTCCTGCGATGTAAAAAACATGCAAAAAACAACAAATGGCACTTGGCACTATGTCAATAGGTTAGTACCAAAAAATGATATAAAATTACTATAAAATGATTATAAAACATCCAAGATTGATAATAAAACAGCATGGAACAATCAAAAATTATAGATACGTTGGAGACGTATCAGCATCCCCAAGCTTAACTCCTACTCGTCCTTGAGTAGGTAAGTGATAAAAACATAATTTTTTATGTGGAGTGTTGTTTATCATGTCATATCATATTATTTCTTTATAGCATGGACATTTGTACTTTTATGTGATTCAAAGCAATAGTCTAGTTTTGACATAATTATTTAGATACTCAAGCATATCAACAAGCAACCATGTCTTTCAAAATATCAATGCTAAAATAACTTATCCCTAGTCCATCATGCTCAAACATTGATCCATTCATGAAACACACTCGAATATTAGCTACACTCAATACTTAAGCATGATCATAATGCCTCTTAGTTGGTGCTTTTGTAAGAGAAGATGGAGACTCAAATTCAAAAATAAAAATTGCATAAAGTAATAGAAAGGCCCTTCGTAGAGGGAAGTAGGGATTTGTAGAGGTGCCAGAGCTCAAAGCGAAAAATTAGAGATAAAAACATTTTGGGAGGTGTATCCATCCCACCAACGAAAACGACTCAGAGTTTCGAACACTTTCCATGCTAGATATGCCATAGGAGGTTCCCAAACAGAAAACAAAGTTTATTCCTTTTTCCACCATACTTTCACTTTCCATGGCTAGCCGTATCCATGGTTGCTCTCCATACCAACACTTTCCAAGGAATTTATTATTTGACAACATAAAGTAAATTCATTTTTGCATTTCAGGACTGGGCATCCCTAAAACCTTTGCCTTACTCTCGTGCAATGACAAGTGAATAAACACTCATCGTGAGAATAACACATCCAGCATGGAAAATATTAGCCACCCGTTATCGTTCCGCGAGCGAAACAAATACACAAAAGAGAAATTTATTTTGAAAATTAGAGATGGCACATGCAAATTTGCTTAGAACGGCAAAAGAATACCGCATATAGGTAGATATAGTGGACTCATGTGGCAAAACTGGTTTAAAGGATTTTGGATACACAAGTAGAGATGATACTTGGTGCAAAATGAAGGCTAGCAAAAAGATTGAGAAGCGACCAACCAAGAAACGAATAATCTCATAAGCAAGCATTAAGCATAATTAACTCTGAATACTGCAGCACAAGTATGATATAATTATCATTGCATGACTATTGACTTTCGTGCATGCATAGGGAATCACAAATCTTAACACCAATATTCTTAGTAAAGCATAATTACTCATCAACATAACTCACATATCACATCATCATATCTCAAAACTATTACTAAGAATCAAGTTTATTTTGTCCAATGATCTTCATGAATTTTTTTACTTATCCTTCTTGGATATCTATCACTTTGGGACTAATTTTCATGTGTTGCTTTTCATAAGCTCAAACAAATATAAGTGAAGATCATTAGCATAATTTTTTTTCTTTCTCTCAAAATAATTTAAGTGAAACAAGAGAGAATTTCTTCAAAATTTTACTAACTCTCAAATAAATCTAAGTTAAGCAAGAGAGCATTTCTTCAAAAATACTAAGCACACCGTGCTCAAAAAGATATAAGTGAAGCACTAGAGCAAGTCCTAGCTCATAAAAGATTTTAGTGAAGCACAGAGAGCAATTCTAACAAGTCATGAAATAATTTTGGCTTTCTCAAATAGGTGTGTCCAGCAATGATTGATGACTTAAAGCACAAGATAAACAAGAAAAGACTCATATCATACAAGACGCTCCAAGAAAAACACATATCATGTGACGAATAAAAATATAGATTCGAGTAAAATACTAATAGTTGTTGGAAGAAAGAGGGGATGCCACTCGGGGGCATCCCCAAGCTTAGTTGGTTGCTCATTCTTGGATAATAGCTTGGGATGCTGGGGCATCCCCAAGATTAGGCTCTTCTATCCTTCTTTCATCCATCGTAAGATAACCCAAAACTTGAAAACTTCAATCACACAAAACTCAACAAAACCTTCGTGAGATCCGTTAGTATAAGAAAGCAAACCACTACTATAAGTACTGTATCAAACCAATTCCTATTTTGTTTTTGTATTATGTCTACTGTATTTCAACTTTTATATGGCAATTACTCATCAAAGAAAACCATAGAGCCATCAAAATAAGCACACAATACAAAGAAAACAGAATCTGTCAAAACAGAACAGTCTGTAGCAATCTGACTATTTCGAATACTTCTGTAACTTCAAAAATTCTGAAAAAAATAGGAAGACCAGGGTAATTTGTATATTGATCTTCTGCAAAAAGAATTGTCATTTTATCACGTTCTGGTGATTTTTAACAATTGTTTTCGTGACTGCATAAGTTTCTGTTTTTCAGCAAGATCAAACAACTATAACCCAAGAAGATCCTATAGGCTTTACTTGGCACAAACACTAATTAAAACACAAAAAACACAATCATACCAGTATAATAATTGTGCAAACGTACAAGAACAGAAAGCAAAATGCAAAAATAAATTTTATTCATTGGGTTGCCTCCCAACAAGCGCTATAGTTTTACGCCCTTAGCTAGGCATAAAGCAAGGATCTAAATTTTGTCATCCTTGTCCTTTTGAAAGCAAATAGAAATTTTCCTATCAATGTCATTTAATCTTCTATTTTGTGAAAGCACATGACCATTGATAGCAGAAGAAAGATTAAGCACGTTGCGAAAATTCGTATCTAAACTAGCCCTCATCTCTTTGAAGGGTAGTTGGCTCATCATTTTATCCCTTGGGGTGCCCAAATATAGTTTTCATCTTTTCATAAGTATCAACGACATCCCCTTCAAGAAAACCATTTTCAAATATAGAATCTAAAACTTGCTTAAAGGAGGAAGGCAAACCATCATAAAAACTTTTCAGGTATATTTCTATTTGATATTGGGGCACATAGCTAGCTCGAATTCTTAACAGCCTATCCCAAGCATCTTTCAAAGATTCATCAAGCAAATAACGAAAAATTCCGGGATCGTCTTCATCAAAATTGTTAAGATTTTCCATGAAAATCCCGGTAAGTCCTTCCATAGCATCATTATCTATCAGCTTGGAGAGGGCGGAGGGGCTATCCAAAGCACCAAAGCTTGGGGGAAAACCCCTAGCCTTTTTAGGGTTGGCCATGGCAACGGGAAAAACGGCGAGCAGAAAAAAAGAGGCGAATAAAACGGCAAATTTTTGTGAAGTGGGGGAGAGGAAAACGAGAGGCAAATGGCAAATAATATAAATTGCAAGGAGATGAGATTTGTGATTAGGAACCTGGTATATGTTGAAGATCCTCCCCAGCAACAGCGCCAAAAAATTCCTTTTGATGTCGCTTGAAGCTACGTCGGTATTTCCCCAAAGAGGAAGGGATGATGCAGCACAGCGGCGGTAGGTATTTCCCTCAGATATGAAACCAAGGTTATCGAACTAGTACGAGAACCAAGCAACACAACGTAAACAGCCCCTGCACACAAATAACAACACCTCGCAACCCGACGTGTTAAAGGGGTTGTCAATCCCTT
Organism: Triticum aestivum; assembly: GCF_018294505.1. NCBI lineage: Eukaryota > Viridiplantae > Streptophyta > Magnoliopsida > Poales > Poaceae > Triticum > Triticum aestivum. The sequence continues at coordinate 79,216,041 of NC_057808.1, read as the reverse complement.
TCGGGTAACGGCGCCGGAAATTGCGTGTTGATGGGAGAAAGTTGTGATAGATTGAATAAATAGATCGCAAATAAAATAAAGTTCAGCAAAGTATTTTTGTATTTTTGGTTTAATAGATCTGAATAAAAAGTGCAAATAAAATAGATCGCAAAGCAAATACATGAGAAAGAAGACCCGGGGGCCGTAGATTTCTCTAGTGGCTTCTCTCAAGAGAGATAGCAAACGGTGGGTAAACAAATTACTGTTGGGAAATTGATAGAACCTCGAATAAATATGACGATATCCAGGCAATGATCATTACATAGGTATCACGTCCAAGATTAGTAGACCGACTCCTCCCTGCATCTACTACTATTACTCCACACATCGACAACTATCCAGCATGCATCTAGTGTATTAAGTGCATGGAAAAATAGAGTAATGCAATAAGAACAATGACATGATGTAGACAAGATCTATCTATGTAGAGATAGACCCCATCGTTTTATCCTTAGTAGCAATGATACATACGTGTCATTTCCCTTTCTGTCACTGGGATCAAGCACTGTAAGATCGAACCCATTACCGGGCACCTCTTTCCATTACAAGATAAATAGATCAAGTTGGCCAAACAAAACCCAAATATCGGAGAAGAAATACGAGGCTATACGAGATCATGCATATAAGAGATCAAAGAAACTCAAATAACTTTCATGGATATAAAAAGATATGACTGATCATAAACTCAAAGTTCATCAGATCCCAACAAACACGCCGCAAAGAGAGTTACATCATATGGATCTCCAAGAGACCATTGTATTGAGAATTCAGCGAGAGAGTGAAAGTTCCTCCATCGGCGAATTGCCCCCCTTCAGCGCCACTCCCGCCCGATGTGGGCTTTCACTCGCTCGGAGGATACAATGTGGCTCCGCACGGGTTTCCTACCGCCCGAAGTGTTGAACAGAGTGCTCCGCGTCCTGACCAGCGAGGAAGCAGGTGAGCTCCCAGGGAAGGGGCTCCCCCTGTATAACTATCGGAACAAGGAGGCCTTTGCCGGTGCAATTCCCCGTTTCGATCAATGGGGGCTGCTTCCGAGCACCGTGAAGGGCCTCGGGACAATCCCATCCTGGCGATCCCAGAATAAGAGAGCCGTGGGGGCGGCGAGCCCCCGGCTGAAGCAGTGGAAGGCGGAGGCAGCTTGCCCCGGAGGGCCGGTAACCAGCTCAACCCCGCGCCCGCTGAAAGTGCGTTATATCGACTAGAGGGGGGGGCATGAATAGGCTTTTTTATGAATTCTTCACCGAGGAATTTGCGGGTGAGGAAATTCCTTAGCGAAGAACTACTTGCAGTGGAATAAGTACTCAGAAGTAGACATGACAGGATACAAGCATGGCCATCATGATGAAATGAAGACAAACACAGAGTACAGAAAGCGTAAACACAGGATAACTCAGGATGAAGACAATCAGACTGAAGAAATTGAACTGAGGAAATTGAGAAAGTCTTCAGTCAAAGTTTTCAAACACATATATGACAAGCACACAACACAGTAATGAGGAAATGAAAGAGTTGAGGAAATAGAACCAGTAAGCTTGGTGAAGACAATGATTTGGTAGACCAGTTCCAACTGCTGTCTCAGTTGTACATCTGGTTGGAGCGGCTAGGTATTTAAACCTGAGGACACACAGTCCCGGACACCCAGTCCTGAACACACAGTCCAGGACACTTAGTCCTCACCGTATTCTCCTTGAACTATGGTCACACAGACCTCGTCCAATCACTCGTGGTAAGTCTTCAGGTGACTTCCGAACCTTCACAAACTCGGTCACTCGGCGATCCACAATTCCTCTTGGATGCTCTAGACCATGACGCCTAACCGTCTGGAAGAAGCACAGTCTTCAAAGGTAACAAGCGTCGGATCCACGCAGGATCAATCTCTTCAGCGGCTGGAATGCAGTCATCAGCCCAGGAACTCACATTTTCTTCAGCATCCTGAAAGTCATCAGCGGTGCTGGCATGTTCTTCAGTTGGCTGAGCAGATGCTTCAGTCTGAGGAATTTCTTGTTGCGATGGGGCTGCAACATTGGAGGTGAACTTCTCAGTCAGTTTAACAAACCTGACCTTGGCTCCTTGCCAATCAGCATAGTAAGCATTGAAATCATCGCTGAGGACTTTGATTTCAGACTGGATCTTCACAAGTTCATCAGTTGTCATAGAGACAACGTTGTTCTTCAGGAATTTCTCCTTCCTGTACTGCGCTTTCTTGATCTGCCTGGCCTTCTCAAATTTCCATTTCTCTTCTTAGATGAAGGCAATCAGCATATGATTTTGGCCAGGAGTCAGCTTGAAGTCAGGCATATGAGTGTTTGGGTCCTTGTGCCAGAGATCAATGTAATCGAGGATCAACTTTGGATCCAAAAGCAGAGGCACATTTGTGCCCTTGGCTCTAGCGGCCCTGACTTGCCTATCTCTGATGATTTCAGCAAGTTCTTCATCATCAGCTTCGTCTTCTTCAGACGGCACTTGGAAGGCGACCTGCTTCTTGTGAGGACTTGGGCGAGAACCTCATCCAGCAGTGGTCTTTGTCTTCAGCAGAGATGGTCCTGTTGAAGAATTTGGAGCAGCTGAGGAACTAGCTAAAGCTCCTGAGGCAATAGAGATGCCTGTAGTCCTTTGGCACGTGGCAAGATGCACAGGTGCTGAGGATTTGGTCGGAGCAGCTGAGGACTTATGCGGAGGAGCTGAGAATTTTGGAGGAGCAGGAGCAGCGTGAGGAATTGGCCGTGAGGGCTTTGAGGATTCTGGCCGTGAGGGCATTGAAGGTGAAGCACTTGGATTACGCGCATGCTTCTTTGCAATGGATTTCTTCGGCTTGACAGAGGCCTCAGCGGCAGCAGCAGCAGCAGAGTCTTCATTGAATTTCATCACTGCTTCTCTGGCTTGTCTAGCCAGCTTGGCCTGGCGCTTGGCCCATTCATCAGGATAATCCTCACCACGCTTGAGGCTGGTGAGATCAGCTTCTTGGCCAGGTGCCAACGGAGGTCTTGGGCATGGAGGATTGAGTGTGAATTTCTTCATGTACTTGGGAGTCACATACCTGTACTCCCTCCACTCTCTTGCCCATTTCCTCTCTATTTTCTGAATGCGAACCTTGCGCTGCTTTTTATCTTCCTCAGGGGGTGTGCAGTACCCAGCATAGATGTCCTCAGGGATTTCAAATGCAGTGTTGACCTCAGGCCTCTTTCCTCCTTTCTGTGGCTTCTTTCCATCAGCCATTTTCTTCAGATGAGGAATTTGAACAATTGAATTTCTCTGAAGAAGTATGCAACTTTTCTTCGAGGAACGCTGCAAATGAGTTAAGTTGATGAGAACCTAGAGATTCAGCAGCGGACATGAGTACCTGTGAACAGAGTATAGTTGCGAGGAATTTGGAGAGGTCATATGCGTTCTCAGAAGGTTTTTCAAAAATAACAAGTTTGAGGAATTTGACCAGATGAGTCTTGAAGAATTTCACTAAGCGTTCTTTGTCTTAGGTTCCAGAGTTGTATAGATCGAAGATCCACACAATTGAGGAATCTTGAAGAAAAATTATTGCTTAGAGAAACAAATCAAGAACAGATGACATGTGAGGTGTTTAGTGTGTGAAGAATTTGAAGAATAAACACCTATGAAGATTTTGTAGAAATCATTTGAATCAAAGAGGGCAGTAAAAGTAACTTTTAATTACCCTGGACGAAGAACACGACGAACTGTGAGGTAGAGATGAGAAGTTCGTCTGTGCAGATCTTCCACGCCCTAACTCGGCGGAGGAAGACGGCTATGACGGCGGCGGAGTGAAGAAATCCGCGGCCGGCGCGAGTACGGCGGCGACGAGGTCGAGGCAGTGAATCTCTTCCTCACCGGCGACGATGAAGTAGCGGCGGCGCTAGGGTTTGAGAAGCTCGAGCTGGAGAGAGGTCGAGCGGAGTAAAGGAAGTGAGGAAGGGGAGAGGGGGTATTTATAGCCACGGTGAAAAACTATTCGCCCGAAGATTTTGGACGAACGTGCCCCTGACCCTTCTCATTCACTTGACATGTGTCACCCATGTACTGAGAAGTGGAGATTGTGTTAGATCGTGGGTGAATAGATAAGTATTTCGTGGGATGTGGAACGGTTTGAGCGGCAAAGCCGAAAATTTGGATAAGATAAGTTAAAATTTCCGTTCGCAAATTCTTCAGCTGACAAGGACACAGTGAAGATTTTGAACGAGTTTCAAATAGAACGCACATGAAGAATTTGTGAAAAGATTGGGTTGAGTTTAGCATAGAGGGGGAAGGGTCCGATCACATTCACTTAGCAAAAAGAGCAACTTGAAGAATTAGCCATAAGTGAATGCTGTAGAGGACATAAACTCATATATATAAATATAGCCAATGAAGAAAAACGACGGAGAAGGTGAAGACAATGCAAAGTTGAAGAACATGAACAACTGAGGAATTTCAAAAACTGAGGAAAAACTCAAATTGAAGATTTTCAACTTTTGTGGTGGCGTGACCCATGGTATAAGAATGATGATTTCAGACACCGCGTACAATTGTCGTAGGGTTCTGAGAATCAAATTCTTCATTAATTTCTTCACACTTAGAGTGTTATTCTTCATTGATTGAAGAAAAACGTTTCTTCATGTGTTGCACATCTAAGTCATCAATTTTGCATAAGTGTTAGGATGAGTGTCCTTTTCAAAGAACATTCGAAGATTCTAGGATATTTAGCTCACACCGCAACTTGCTAAATCTCTTCTCATCCAAGGGCTTTGTGAAGATATCGGCTAGCTGTTCTTCAGTCTTCACATGCTCAATAGAAATGTCGCCCTTCAACACATGATCACGAAGAAAATGATGACGAATCTGAATGTGCTTTGTCTTCGAGTGCTGAACTGGGTTGTGAGCAATCTTGATGGCACTCTCATTGTCACAGTAGAGAGGCACATTCTTCATGTTGATGCTGTAGTCCTTGAGAGTTTGCTTCATCCACATCAATTGAGCACAGCAAGAACCAGCAGCAATGTACTCAGCTTCAGCAGTAGACAGTGATACACAGTTCTGTTTCTTCGAGGACCAACAGACCAAAGTCATCCGAGGAACTGACATGTACCAGATGTTGACTTGCGGTCCACACGATCACCAGCATAGTCAGAGTCAGAATATCCAATGAGATCAAAAGCCGAGCCCTTGGGGTACCATAATCCAAGTGTTGGTGTGTGAGCTAGATATCGAAGAATATGCTTTACATCCTTATGGTGTGATTCCTTCGGTGTAGCTTGAAATCAAGCACACATGCAAACACTAAGCATAATAGCCTAGATGCACATAAATACAATAAAGAACTAATCATGGAGCGGTATACCTTTTGATCGAAGTCAATACCATTTTCATCAGTGCACAGATGGCCATTTGTGGGCATCGGAATTTTGACGCCTTTGCAATCTTGCATGCCGAATTTCCTCAGTACATCCTTGAGGTATTTCTCCTGAGATATGAATATGCCATTGCGCTGTTGACGAATTTGAAGACCTAAGAAGAATTTCAATTCTCCCATCATAGACATTTGATATTCTTCACTCATCATATAGGCAAATTCATCACTATAACGTTGGTCAGTACAGCCAAAGATAATATCATCAACATATATTTGCACACAAACAATTCACCATCATAAGATTTAGTGAAAAGAGTAGGGTCGAGTGAACCGGGTTTGAAGCCTTTCTTCATGAGAAATTCCTTCAAAGTATCATACCATGCCCGAGGGGCCTGCTTGAGGCCATAGAGGGCCTTATTGAGTCTGAAGACTTTGTCAGGATGCTTTGGATCTTCAAAACCTGGGGGTTGAGCAACATATACTTCTTCCTCAAGCTTACCATTGAGGAATGCACTTTTCACATCCATTTGATATAAAGTGATATCATGATGGTTAGCATAAGCAAGTAATATGCAAATAGCCTCAAGCCTAGCAACAGGTACAAAAGTTTCATCGAAATCAATTCCTTCAACCTGTGTGTAGCCTTGAGCTACAAGCCATGCCTTATTCCTCACCACAAGGCCATTTTCATCTTGCTTGTTGCGGTAGATCCACTTTGTGCCAATGATATTATGCTTGCGAGGATCTGGACGTTTAACCAGTTCCCAGACGTTGTTGAGCTTGAATTGATGTAATTCTTCTTGCATGGCCTGAATCCACTCAGGCTCCAGAAATGCTTCATCTACCTTAGTGGGCTCTATGATAGAGACAAAAGCATAGTGCCCACAAAAGTTAGATAAATGTGAAGCTTTTGAGCGTGTGAGAGGACCTAGTGCTTCAATGTCATCGATGATCTTTTCAACTTGCACTTCTTTTGCAATGCGAGGATGAGTTGGTTGTCGTCGAGGAATTTGATCAGCATTTTCTTCAGGTGCGTTAGCTCGATGTTCTTCATGTTCTGGAATGAATTCTTCAGCAGATTCTTCGGTAGGAATAACATCCTCAGTAGCCTTGAACTTGATAGTTTCCTCAGGTGCTGGTTCATCTATCACAGAGGGTAGGTGTTGAGGATATAGACCTTAGAGTCACCCGCCAGGAGGGGCCGGGTTACTCATAATGGTCATCGCCAGAAGCCCGGCGCCAAGCTTGAAGACGGTGGGCCAAAGATGGGCTTAAGACCCGGATATGGCTTAAGGCCCGTAGTTACAATCATCATTATGGTAGAACTTGTAGTGTAAGGCAAGAATAGTTGAGAGTCCGAGCCGGACACTCTTATGAGCCGGCCGGGACTCTGAGAGCCGCTGGGCGTCAACCTCTCTATATAAAGGGACGACCCGGCAGCGGTTTAGGGGCAAGAAAGATCTCGTCGAGAGCTAGGCATAGCAGTTAAGCTCCCTGGTCATCGAAACCCTAATCAATACCACCTCAACTGGACGTAGGCTTTTACCTTCACCGTAAGGGGCCGAACCAGTATAAACCCTCGTGTTCCTTGTCCCGTTAACCCCTTCAAGCCTCCTAGCGGCGATGGCTCCACGACTAAGTCCTATCTTGAGGACATCTGCCATGACAACTCCACGACAGTTGGCGCCCACCGTGGGGCCAGCGCACGGTGGATTTGAGTTCTTGAAGGGCAGCTTCGAAGGGCTCAAGGGATACGCTGTGGGCCGGATGACCAAGAGTCGTCGCGGCAAGCTCTACATCGACGATGCAAGCTGGGGCCCCGACGCCGGCTCAATTGAGTACGGGTACCGGGTCCCCTTCGGCAGAATTCATGTTTTCATTGGCAAGATTGGTGAGCCGGGCCCTGAGCCGGATCTCTGCGCCGATCTCATCGAGACGGCTCAGCGTGCACGACCCGCCCGGGCCCTGCCTGCCTTAAAGCATGCTTTTGTGGGATGTATCCATGGAGGGCTCTCTGATAGATCTGGATCTGGTGATGAGACGGCCGCCGGATCTGACGGCGAGTCGTCCATAGACGAGTCAAACTCGTTGTATCAACTTCGAGATGGCAGGCTCATGGGTTGTTCGGATGGTGACAGTATTCCGGACCCGTTTGAGCCGCCAAGCCGGGTTGGAATCTTCATGGCCGGTGCGCAGCCTGTTCAGAACCCTGCTGCTGGAGCGGGAAACCCGGTGCCCTCGCCGGCTCAGGTGCTGATGGATCTCACGGACAAGATGACAGCCCTGTTGACCGCCGCGGTTGACTCGGCGGATCAAGCTCAGCATGATGCGGAGGTGGCGCAGTTAAAGTTAGATCTAGTGAAAGCTAAGGAGGATCTGGCAGCAGAAGGGATCAGGATGGCTGCGGAGAGGGCGGCTCTCGACGCCCAAACTCAGTTGATCCAGGCGCAGTCCTTCCGGCTCACGATGGATCAGAACGCGTCCAATGAGGTCATGAGAAGGAGGCATCAAAAGGCCCAATCTCGACCCCCTCCAGTTTACGATCCTCGAAACCTCTTCAACACGCCAGGTGCAGGGTCTAGTAACCCGCCAGGGATCATAGTGCCCGGTTCTGGGAACCCTATTCAGCCGCAAGTGATGTGGCCTCCCCGGGTAAGCCCTGCCCCGCCTCAGTATGTGCCAATACCACCGGGTCATTATGCTAACCCGCTGGAGAACATGGTCGCCGCAGCAGCACGGCTGGCGGCCCTCCCAATTAACGGCGACTCTCCGACGGCTATTGAAACCCGCCGGGTCAGGGAACTCCTTCAGACAGCACTGGCACAGCAAGAGGCGTACTCCTACAGCCGGGACAGGATCCACTCGACCCCTCGTCCCGGCCGGAGCCCGAGTTATAGCAGACACATGGTCTCAGCGACCGGCTCAAGTAATGTCCGACGCCATGACCTGCCCCCTGGCCATGGCCCGGCTCATAACGGAGCCTTCTACGCAGCAGACCAAGACAGAGCACGGCAAGAGGCGGAGCCGGTGCCTCAGTTGACGGCTTACCAGACCCCCCTGGCTTATCCGACGGCTTCCGTCGATGTGGGTATCCCTACGAGGACGGAAGGAGTCCCTTGCTTATTGCCAGCTCTCCGCAATGAACGTCTACCCAAAGGACTTCAAAGGCCCTAGGAAGGTGCCTAATTACACGGCTGACTTACAACCCGCAGCCTGGATCGAAAGTTACGAGATGGCCATGGAACTACTGGAGGTCAGTGAAGCGGCAATGGCCAAGTACTTCACCATGATGTTAGATGGGACTGCCCGCACTTGGTTGAAAGGGCTACCACCGAATTCCATCGGGTCTTGGGCTGAGCTGAAGGCCCGGTTCATCCAAAACTTCAAGGATACCTGTAGGCAGTCTATGTCAATTGTGGATTTGACTAACTGTAAGCAGCAGGAGGGTGAGTCTACGACACATTGGGTTCGCCGGGTCAAGGAGATCATACATTCATCGGATAAGATGGATGCCGGCTCTGCAGTCTTGATGTTGCAGCAAAATTGTCGTTTTCTGCCCCTGAAGATGAAACTCGGGCGGCTTAAGCGCGACTGCAATGATATGGGTACGCTGATGGTGGCTCTCGTCAAGTACGCCGATTCTGATGGTACCAATGACCCCGCTTCAGATGATGAAAGGACAGGGAAGGGAAAGAAGAACGGCAATGGCAAGGGTCCTCAGCATAACCCGGGGAACCAAGGAGGTGGCAAGCGTAAGGCCGACGGCGGCCTAGAGTTCGTGGCCAACGCCAGCTCACAGGGCAATAGCCAGAGACGCAAGGGGAGGCCCCCTCCCCGAGCCGGCGGGTCAGGCCCGACGCTGGAACAGCTGTTGAATGAGCCCTGTCCGAGGCATGGCTCTAGAGAGAAGCCAGCTACCCATCTGTGGAAGGATTGTGCAATCATGAAGGCCTTTAAGAATTCCAACGCCTTTAACGGCAACAATGGCCCGGGCGGCGGTTCAGGCGCCGGCGGCTTTCATGGCCCGGGCGGCGGCTCAAATTCTAATCCTCAGAACGGTCAAGGGGGCTTTAATCAACAGTCTGGCCAGGGTCATCAGCAGCAGCAGGGGGGTTATCAGACCAATCCAAAGCAGCTTAGCGGTGGACAGTATCATGTGTTTACCACCAGTCTGTGTAAGCGAGATCAGAAGCTTCATAAGAGGGCTGTGAAGGCTGTTGAGCCGGCGGTTCCACGCTATTTACGATGGTCTGAGCAGCCCATAGTGTGGAGTAGGGAGGATCACCCTCCCCGGGTGGATAATCCGGGTCACTTGGCCTTGGTGGTGGCTCCTCAGGTGGGAGGATATAAGTTCACCAAAGTGCTCATGGATGGAGGCAGCAGCATCAACATCCTCTATTATGAGACTTTCCGTCGTATGGGGTTGATTGATAAGAACCTCAGCCAGTCAAACACTATTTTCCATGGTTTAGTACCTGGTAAGTCAGCTTATCCAGTTGGCAAGATCGAGTTGGAAGTGGCCTTTGGAGATGAGCACAACTACAGGGTGGAAAAATTGACCTTTGAGGTGGTCAAGATAAGAAGCCCGTATCATGCCATATTTGGGCGGCCGGCTTACGCCAAGTTCATGGCACGGCCGTGTTACGTGTATTTACAGCTCAAGATGCCGGGTCTCAATGGGACCATTACGGTTCATGGCAGCCGGAAGGTGGCCTTGGAGTGTGAGGAAGGCGATGCAGCTTATGCAGAATCTGTTTGTGCAACAGAGGAGTTAAATTTTACAAAGACAATGTTGACCCAACAGATATGACCTCTCTGAAAAAGCCAACTACGGAGCATGAGCCGGCAATGAAATTTAAGTCGGCTGATGAGACTAAACTTGTTGATTTCGTTCCAGGGATTCATCTCAGCAGTTTAGCATCAGTGCCAATCTGGATCCAAAATAGGAAAGCGCGCTCATCGAGTTCATCTGTGAGAATAGGGACATTTTTGCATGGAAACCTTCTGACATGCCAGGTGTACCTAGAGAACTCGCTGAGCACACTCTCAATGTTGATCCGAAATTTAAGCCGGTCAGGCAATTCCTTCGGCGGTTTAATGAAGAGAGGCGGAAAGCTATTGGTGAAGAGGTGGCCCGGCTCTTGGCGGCCGGGTTTATTGTTGAAGTCTTTCACCCGGAGTGGTTAGCTAACCCGGTCCTCGTACTCAAGAAGAACGGCACCTGGCGTATGTGTGTGGACTACACAGACTTAAACAAGGCGTGTTCGGCTGATCCTTTTGCCCTTCCCCGTATTGATCAAATTATTGATGCTACGGCAGGTTGTGAGCGCTTAAGTTTCTTGGATGCTTATTCTGGATATCATCAGATTAAAATGGCAGTTAAGGACCAGGAGAAGACGGCGTTCATCACTCCCTTTGGAGCCTTCTGCTATGTGTCCATGCCCTTTGGACTCAAGAGTGCACAGGCGACTTATCAGCGTTGCGTGCAGAACTGTCTTCATAACCAGATTGGGCGCAACTTTCTTGCTTATGTGGACGATATTGTGGTTAAATCCAGGAAGGAGGAAACCCTGATAGATGATCTGAAGGAAACCTTTGATAATCTCCGGGTCTACAAGATGATGCTTAACCCGGCCAAGTGTGTTTTTGGTGTTCCTGCAGGCAAACTCTTGGGTTTCTTGGTTTCTAACAGAGGCATTGAAGCTAACCCGGAGAAGATCAAGGCCATCACCTCCCTGGCTAAGCCGGCGTGTATAAATGACGTCCAGCGCTTGGCGGGTCGCATCGCTGCTTTAAGCCGGTTTATAAGCCGTTTGGGTGAGAAGGCCATGCCATTATATCAGTTGATGAAGAAAACTGATGACTTTGTCTGGAATGATGCAGCTAATACTGCTTTTGAGGATTTGAAGAGCAGCTGGCGAGCCCCCAGTCCTTGCTGCTCCGGTTGATAAGGAGCCTTTATTACTGTATGTGGCGGCTAACACACGAGCCGTCAGTGTGGCTGTGGTGGTGGAGCGCAAGGAGGAGGGTAAGGAGCATCCGGTTCAGCGGCCGGTTTATTATGTCAGCGAAGTGCTCATCGAGTCCAAACAACGGTATCCACATTGGCAGAAGCTTGTTTATGGTGTGTTCATGGCGAGCCGGAAGCTTAAGCATTATTTCCAGGGTCATCCCATCACTGTGGTCAGTTCTGCCCCTCTTGGTGATATCATTCAAAACAGAGAGGCCACAGGGAGAGTGGCTAAGTGGGCTATAGAGCTCGGACCTCATGGTCTGAAATACGTGCCACGCACTGCTGTTAAATCTCAGGCCTTGGTGGATTTCATCAATGATTGGACAGAGTCACAAGTGCCCGAGCAAAAGCCGGATAACACATACTGGACTATTCACTTCGATGGGTCCAGGCAATTGGAGGGCTCGGGGGCTGGAGTCGTGTTGGCTTCCCCTAAGGGTGACAAGTTCCATTATGTGCTACAGTTGATGTTTCCTTGCACTAACAATGCGGCTGAGTACGAGGCCTTGCTCCACGGTCTTCGGATGGCTAAGGAGATGAGCTTGAGCCGGGTAAGGTGCTTCGGCGACTCAGACTTGGTGGCTCAACAAGTATCAGGAAAGTGGGACTCGAAGGACCCTCTCATGGCGGCTTATCGCCGTGAAGTTGATGCCATTGCTGGGCACTTTCAGGGTTACCAAGTAGAGCACATCGATCGCAGGAAGAACGAGGCGGCTGATGCTTTAAGCCGGCTGGGCTCTCAGCGAAAACCGGTGCCGCCTAATACTTTCCTGGACGTCCTGCATAACCCTTCTGTTAAGTTGCCCACAGAGGAAGACTTGGCTGTCCCTGACCCGGAGGCACGGCTGGTGGCGGCTCTTCACATCATCCCGGGCTGGACAGTGCCCTATCTGGCTTACATGACCCGGGGAGATTTGCCTGAGGACGAAACTTTGGCCAGGCAAATAACCCGGCGGTCTAAGTCAATGGTTGTTATCAATGGTGAGTTGCATCGCCGCAGTGTTACGGGAGCGTTCCAGCGATGTGTCTCCCCTGAGGAAGGTCAAGACATCTTGCGTGAAATTCATGAAGGGGATTGTGGCCATCACGCCGGCTCAAAGTCTCTTGTGGCCAAGGCTTTTCGTCATGGTTTTTATTGGCTGACGGCTCATGCTGATGCGGAGGACTTGGTCAGTAAATGTGATGGTTGCCAAAGGTTCTCGCGACGGGCTCATGTGCCGGCTCAGGAGCTGAGGATGATCCCAATTACTTGGCCCTTTGCGGTCTGGGGGCTTGATATGGTTGGGCCTTTTAAAAGGTCCAAGGATAAGAAGACCCACCTCTTGGTGGCAGTTGACAAATTTACCAAGTGGGTTGAAGCGGAACCAGTTAGCAAGTGTGATGCAGCCACGGCGGTTCAATTTATGAAAAAGGTGATTTTTCGCTTTGGCTTTCCGCACAGCATTATAACTGACAATGGTACCAATCTATCCAAAGGCGCCATGGAGGAGTTTTGTCAACGAGAGCATATCCGACTTGATGTTTCATCAGTGGCTCATCCTCAATCCAATGGTCAAGCTGAGAGGGCTAATCAGGAGATTCTGAAGGGCATCAAGCCCCGGCTTTTGGTCCCTTTGCAACGGACGCCGGGTTGTTGGGTGGAGGAGTTGCCCTCCGTGTTATGGAGCATCAACACTACTCCTAACAGGTCTACAGGTTTCACGCCTTTCTTCATGGTTTATGGGGCAGAAGCAGTCCTCCCCAGTGACATCCGTCATGACTCGCCTCGAGTGGCGGCTTATGTTGAGGCGGATAATGAACAGGCGCGCCAAGATGCTCTTGACTTGTTGGACGAACAGCGTGATGTGGCAGCAGCTCGCTCAGCGATTTATCAACAAGACCTGCGCCGTTATCATAGTCGCCGGGCTAAATCCCGGGTCTTCCAGGAAGGCGATCTGGTGCTCCGGCTCATCCAAGATCAAACATATGCGCACAAGCTATCCCCGCCTTGGGAAGGGCCCTTTGTGGTCAGCAAGAATTTGCACAACGGGTCATATTACCTCATTGACATTCGGGAGCACAAAGATTCACGTAAGTCGGAGGAAGAGACCCGTCGGCCGTGGAATATAGCTCAGCTTCGGCCTTACTACACTTGAGCCACCGGCTCTCATAATGTACATATATCTCTAAGCCATGTATATGTTATGATAGGCAATAAAGCAGGACCTCTGTCCTTTTTTCTCCTCCAAAGATAAATGTGTTGCTTTCATTACAAGATCATGTGATAACTTGAAGGAGGATCTGGCTTATGATCGTATTCGAATCTAGCCATACACAATATAATCACTTGGGGGCTTCCTGTTCAAACATAGGTCGTACCAAAGAGAACATAGCTGTCGATACCCATTTGATTGGCAAACTGCCGAGCTCACTGGGGAGTTTTCTTTGATCATATTTGAATCATAGTTTAACCCCTTTGGGAACCGATGTGGATCGTATTCGAATCAGCGTCGTTAAACAATTCTTAAGGTCATTTGGGGGCTTCCTGTTCAAACATAGGTCGTATTCGAACCAAAGAGAACATAGCTGTCGGTACCCTCCTGATTGGCATCGCCACACCCACTGGGGGCTATATGATCGCATTCGAATCCTAGCATAACCCCTTTGGGACGGGTCTCTGGTCGTATTCGAACCGGAAGCCCCTAAGTTTTTCTGATTTATAGCGAGTTCTTCTGATTATTTCAAGTATGCACGGCGGGTCTCACTTTGCCGGCTTAACTTTGATTTACAGTGCTAGTCGAATACAATCGGCGTTATTAAGACAGGTAAACCGGAATTGAGGTACCAACTTATTGCCCGGGTTATCTAAGCCGGAAGTGTGCTTGCAGGCTGGTAAGTGTGTTGTTACGGTTATATCAAGGACATAATTGAGGACCAGTCTTTTGTGATTCATATTCCGGGTTATATGCATAAGACTATGATTCTCCGTGCGGTAAGCCGCCTCGAGACTTGTGATTTGTCTTTCTATGCAGGATAGTTTAAGATAACTATTTAAGCTTAAGGAACATGACTGATCAATTATGACCCGGAGACATATAAGGAAGCAACTTTCATAGAATTCAACATTCAACACGTGCACGATGGCACGACACAGTTAAAGTGTTGATCCTATTCTATTACAAGACTCATTGAGTCCAAAAGGGTGAAGCATTGTTTCACATAAACCGCCTACAGAGTTACGACACTTGCTGGGTTGAGGTTTCCGGCTCATCCCTCTCCGCTCCTCCGGTTGTTCCCAAGACCTGGAAAGTTGACGACTTCCAGTCAATGCTGCTCAGAGCTTCAAATTGAGCTTCCTCGTCAATTAACCCGGCCAGGTCAACTTCTGGGGCAAAGGTGTGCTTACGAGTCGGCGGGACTAAGCTGATGGCTTCGTAACGCGGAGTGGGGATCCTCTGATTCTCGGCATCGTAACCCGGCTGGTACTTGGTCAGATCCGTGTCATTTCCAATCAGAGTGGCCACCGGGCGTACGATCTTCACGCAGGCTGCGAAGTCCTTTTGGTCGAAGGCGGTGCCGTCTTCCTTCAAGCTGGGATAGCCAAGGGCAATGTCTGCCGGGTCTAATTCTGGAAGGAACGCCTTGGCCCGGCTCAGAGCAGCTATGGCTCCGGCTCTTGCGGAGGCCCGTCGCAGCTCCTGGACACGCTGAGGAAGAACGGCAAGCCGGCGAAGCACTTCCGCCAGGTGAGTCGGCACCTCATTGGATAGGGCCACCACGGCCAAGGCGCGCTGTGACCCGGTGTAGAGTTGCTCCACCAGGGTGTACACGGCCTTCAGCTTGGTCACCACACTTTGGTTGAGGTTGGCGCTTCTGGGACCTGTTTAACAGAGTAAGGTAAGCCGCTGGAAATGATGGATTATGAGACATAAAGGTTATAAACTAGACGAGAGCCGGTGGAATGACTTACCGAAGATTGCGGCGACCATCTGTGACACATGGCGCTTTAAACCGGCGAGTTCGGTGGTTCTTTCCGTCAGAGCCTTTTCCGCCTGTTCGGCCCGGTTCACCAGAGTAGCCTTCTCTTCGGCCCAAGCTTTTCGTTCAGCGTCAAAGTCCGTCTTCAGCTTTTCTTGCGCAGCAATACTGGACACAAATTTGGCATTGGCCTTCCGGGTCTCAATTTCTTGCGTCTTCAGGCGGGTCTTTAAATCGGAGATGTCAGCCTCAAACTTCTTGCAAGCAGCCTGCATAATTTCCGGGTTATAGCATGAACAGTTACTGTGCAAATTCAAAGTCCCAAGCTTTTTCCAAGCAAAGACACTTGGCACTTGGGGGCTAATGCATATCGAACGTTCCTATCTACAAATTACCGGTTCATGGATGTAAGCCGGAACTTAAGTCTACAACATATTCAATCATAAGTCGTCGACTTGGGGCTTAGCATGGTAAAGATAACTATGCAGTAAAGCAAGAAGAGTGGTACCTCAGACTTCTGCTGAATCTGATTCACCATGTCGATCTCTAAGTCCCGGCTCTTGTGCACCTGACTGACATAGCCAGAGATGATCTCTCCGATGTTCAGATTGGCGTAGTCGGTGAGGTCCAGATTAGCCCGGCGGCGCCCTAGCAACTCCTCCTTGGCGGAGCACTTGGCCAGCGCAGTAGGTCTCCCCGGCTCAACAAACTCCGTTTGGGTGATTACCACGTCCGGGTCATTGACCGGGTGAGCCAGGCTGGAGGTCTCCGAGTTAGCAGAAGCTTCTTGAGGTTCTTGAGCTGAAGGGGCAGAGGCAACTGGCGTTTCTTGAGCTGCAACCTCCGGTTCAGGCAAGTCCGGCTCTTCGACCGGCTTGTTCTTCTTCGCCCGCTTGCTGAGCTTTGCCTGGGCACTGAAAGGACAAAAAGGTTAGTACAAAAGTATGAGTAAAGATAAGCACAACAAGAGATGATTATCATTACCCGGGTACGGTCTTGAAGGCCGGCAGGTTTGATTGCATCGAGTCACCAGAAGAGGGTGAGGTTTCCTGATAGTTTGAATCGGAGGAATTGAGCGGTTGACGAATAACACCCACCAAAGGATGAAAAGGGTACAAGAGGGAGATAACCTCGGTCCGCCGTTTCCTCGACGCTTCAGGTAAGCCGGAGGAGAGGTCAGCGTCCTTGTTGGTCTGGGTGTGCCACCGGCTCTCATGAGTCTGTCGCTTCAAAAGAAATTGAGGATCTTGATAAGCTAAAGGATGTGAAAATCTTACTTTCCGGGTTACCCTTCGGACTTTCAGCCTTGGCAAGGGCTCCAAGTCGAAGGAAAGTGACATTACCTCTTCAACCACCGGGTTACTTGCTCTGGTGTCATCCTGTTGATGAACAGTATTGATAAGGTGTACAAAAATAACAACAAATACAACAAGAGCTTACAGGTTCAGGGGTTACCTCTGACTCGGAGCTGTCGCTTAGTTGCAGCAGCTCTGAAGCAGTAGGCCTACTTCCCTTCTTGCGGGGAGCGGCTCTCTTGGCGGCTTTCTTCGCTTTCCTGGCCTTCTTGGCCGCCTCATGGTCATATTTGACCTTCCAGAATTTGTCATCAGCCTGAAAAATACAATGACGATTTCTTAAGGTTCGGATGAAAGTTGCCTACAGATGAAAATAAGATGTTTAGGTCAGCGGCTTACCGCTGGGGCCGGGTTGGTCTTGCAGAAGGGGCTTAAGCCGGTCCTCCCGCAGTCTGCCAAGCTCTCGTTCAAGAGAGCCTTGGTCATGTCCTCGGCAACATCTTCAGGAAGATCGTTGCGGCTGTGTCACAGGGGGTCATCTTTCCGGCCTATGTACTCACACATTAAGCCGGGGCGGCGGCTCAAGGGGATCACCCGCCACGAGATCCAGACCCGGACCAGATCAATTCCATTGAGACCATTGCCCAGGAGAGCCTTGATCTTGTTAATAGTGGGGAGCAGAGGTTGGCGCTCCGCTTGAGTCAGCTTGTCTGACAGAGGGTGTGTTGGTTCCAGACGCGAAGGGCGAAAGCCGGGCAGCGGACTCTCGTCAGCCGGTGACGTGTCTTGGCAATAGAACCACGTCTGGTTCCAGTCCTTTGGGTGGCTTGGCGGCTTGGCGTAAGGGAAAAGGCAGTCTCTCCGTCACTGAATGGAGATGCCACCAAGTTCCAAGCTTGGCCCGTTGGCGCACTCGTTCTGACGGTTCAGGTAGAAAAGCTCTGTGAAGAGCAGCAAGCTGGGCTCTTCTCCAAGGTAGACTTCGCAGAACACTTGGAAGTTGCATATATTGGACATAGAATTGGGGCCTATGTCTTGTGGCCGCAGATCAAAGAAGTTCAGCACATCTCTAAAAAACTTTGAGCCGGGCGGTGCGAAGCCCCGGCTCATGTGATCCGCAAAAATCACTACCTCCCCGTCCTTTGGCTGTGGTCTCTCCTCTGGTGGGTCAGGGGCACGGTAGGACATGACGTCCTTCTGAGGCAGGTAACCCGACTTTACAAAATCCGCTAAGGTCTCGTCGGTGACATAGGACCTCATCCAATTGCAAGTGATGGATGCTTTAGGAGCTTTGGGAGGCATGGTGAAAGTCGGAAGCCTATGATAAAAGGAAACATGCCCGGTTTAATTATAAGCCGGAGGAAATTTACAGTTCAATGTTAAAGTGGTGGCTTATGGAGGGGACTAATGACATATATCCAAGTGCATCAGGTTATGTAAGCCGCTGGAGGTATTGAGGGTAATTTGATTGTCTACGACTGTCACAGTTGAGCCGGAAAATTTTATGGCACATGGCCTCCTTTGAGCCGGAGGGTTCTATGGTGCGTGGTTTCTTCAAACCGGAAAAGTAAACCGCCATGACTTAACGAGTGCAGTTTTTTACTAAGTGTGGTGAAAACAGGTTTCACACATTGCAGTAAATAATTTGGATCAAAACGGTCGGCTAAAAGGAAAGTTTCTAGACCTAAAAATAGATGTAAAGGAAGTTCTTGGGCTCGAACGGAGCGTTTATGCAGTGAAAAGAGATCTATTTGCATTTGAAATGGGTGCTAAACAGCCGCCGCGTTGGTTCTATACTATCTTAAGATCAAGAAGAGGCAGTAAAAATGAAAACTATCAAGAACTCGTGGGCGACGGCAAAGAACGCGGAAGAACATCATGAGCTTAATGTAGATCTATTCTACGAGGAGTAAGGAACTTACAGATGCAGATGTGCTGCGAGAGTTCGCCGCGTTTCTCTGGACGGTTCAGGGTGATGCATCGGCCAAGGTTGATGAGGACGCGGAGCTCTGTTGCGACGGCGGCGGCGGCGGAGCTCGAGTAGCACGGGAGCAGCGAGAGGAAGAGGACGACAGAAGGGGAGAATTGAAAGACCCGAGGGTCGGGCTATTTATAAGGCCAGACTAATAAGTGGGCGCGAGAAACGAGGAGGCCACGCCGCGGTTATCTCGCCCAAGAGGCGCCTCGATTTTCGGGATGGCAGTAAAGGTAAGATCCGTTGTGGATCTGGTGGAATAAAAAAATGGACTTAATGGAAGATGACGTCACGGCGGATTACCCGGAGTCCAGAGGATGACGTCACACCGGGTTATGGCCTTCACACAATTGTAAGCCGGAGATTTTCTGTCGAATGAATTGAAGATTGACATGAGCCGGTTCAAATCAATCTGGGGCCTAATGTTGAGGATATAGACCTTAGAGTCACCCGCCAGGAGGGGCCGGGTTACTCATAATGGTCATCGCCAGAAGCCTGGCGCCAAGCTTGAAGACGGTGGGCCAAAAATGGGCTTAAGACCCGGATATGGCTTAAGGCCCGTAGTTACAATCATCATTATGGTAGAACTTGTAGTGTAAGGCAAGAATAGTTGAGAGTCCGAGCCGGACACTCTTATGAGCCGGCCGGGACTCTGAGAGTCGCTGGGCGTCAACCTCTCTATATAAAGGGATGACCCGGCAGCCGTTTAGGGGCAAGAAAGATCTCGTCGAGAGCTAGGCATAGCAGTTAAGCTCCCTGGTCATCGAAACCCTAATCAATACCACCTCAACTGGACGTAGGCTTTTACCTTCACTGTAAGGGGCCGAACTAGTATAAACCCTCGTGTTCCTTGTCCCGTTAACCCCTTCAAGCCTCCTAGCGGCGATGGCTCCACGACTAAGTCCTAGCTTGAGGACATCTGCCGTGACAACTCCACGACAGTAGGTGCTCTTTTTGCGAGCCATTAGTTTCATTGAACTGCACATCTATAGTTTCAACAACCTTGTGAAGAACATTGTTGAAGACTCTGTAGGTGTGCGAGTCCTTTCCGTAACCAAGCATAAAACCTTCATGTGCTTTTGGTGCAAATTTAGCATTGTGATGAGGATCTCTAATCCAACATTTAGCACCGAAGACTTTGAAATAACTCACATTGGGTTTCTTGTCAGTGAGGAGTTCATAGGCAGTCTTCTTGAAGAATTTGTGAAAATATACCCTGTTGATGATGTGGCATGCAGTATAAATTGCCTCAATCCAGAAGTGACGAGGCGTCTTGTAATCATCAAGCATAGTGTGAGCCATCTCAATAAGAGTTCTATTCTTGCGCTCCACGACGCCATTCTGCTGAGGAGTGTAAGGAGCAGATAACTCATGAGTAATACCAAGTTCATCAAGACCAGAATTCTTGAACTCAGTTCCATTGTCACTTTTGATGTGCTTGATTTTCACACCGAAGTTGGTTGAAGCCCTCGAGGAAAATCGTTTGAAGACTTCCTGCACTTCATGTTTGTAAGTGACAATATGTACCCAAGTGTAACGAGAGTAATCATCAACAATAACAAAGCCATAGAGAGATGCATCATTTGTGACTGCTGAGTAATGGTTAGGACCGAAGAGATCCATATGAAGCAATTCAAATGGTCGAGTAGTGGTCATGATAGTCTTTGCTGGATGCTTAGCCTTGGTCATCTTTCCAGCTTCACAGGCTCCGCATAAGTGATCCTTGAGGAATTTGACATTCTCAATGCCAATGACGTGCTTCTTCTTCGCAAGCATGTGCAAATTCCTCATGCTGCATGACCAAGTCGTCGATGCCATAGCCAGCCTTCTGAAGCTTTTGCAAGTAGGCACACGGCTGGTTGCGGTCCTGTAGAGAAATCAACAATATACAAGTCTCCTCTCCTAAAGCCTTCGAATACTTTGGAAATGTCAGCTTCCATAACCACAACACAATGATACTTGCCAAAGACAACAACCATATCAAGATCACAAAGCATTGAGACAGACATAAGGTTGTATCCTAAGGACTCGACAAGCATGACTTTGTCCATGTGTCGATCCTTTGTGATCGCAACCTTACCTAGACCCAATACCTGACTTTTGCCTTTGTCAGCGAAGATGCTATGCTTCAGATGCGATGGTGATAAGGGAGCATCCATCAATAGATTCCTGTCACCAGTCATGTGATTTGTACATCAACTATCGAGGACCCACTCAGTGGCTTTGGGTTGATCATCCTGCAGATGAATTAGTGCAGCTTACGAACTTCATATACTTCATCAGTGAAGAATATGACATCACAATTCATCAGACCAATTTCATCAAGCAATGCAACAGTTAAAACAGTATGAGGACATGAGAAATGAAAGTTCATTTCTTGATGATTAGCCTGCGTCCTTTCAGGCACTATTCAGGTCTCCAGCAA
Source organism: Triticum aestivum (assembly GCF_018294505.1). Classification (NCBI taxonomy): domain Eukaryota; kingdom Viridiplantae; phylum Streptophyta; class Magnoliopsida; order Poales; family Poaceae; genus Triticum; species Triticum aestivum. Next base: position 79,194,999 of record NC_057808.1, on the reverse strand, counting down.
ATTCTTCAGACGTTTGAGCACGTCTGGAGACCTGACCCTGCAGAAGAGATTAGTTCTTTTTCTTCACCACCCACATCTGAAGGGGTGGCAAAGAGTTCATCACTCTGCGAGCTCCATACAAGAAAGGTGGCATAGAAGCTAATCCATTTCGTTTCACATAAGAGGAGTTAGGGTAAGCATATGAATAAGCAGAGAAATTCTTCGAGGACTTATGAACATAATGATTAGAAGAATAATGCTCATATTCATAGCCCTTAGCTCTTCCCTGCGAAACAGAGTTGTTAGCACGATGATGCTCATATGAGGACTTTGATCCTTTTGAGGAATATGAGCCACGTGAGGAATTCGATCCGTATGAGGACTTGGATCCATATGAAGAATTTGGTCCGTATAAAGAATTTGATCTGGGGTTCCTATTCTTCACAGGTGGTGTCATGAGGACATTCACCTGAAGACTTTCAAGGCACCTTTTGGGAACCCAAATTTTCTTCATAGCAGAACCGTTCCTGCAGTTAGTGCCAACATATCTAGCAAATACTTCACCATTCTGATTTTTAAACAGTTTATAGTTGGAGTCAAATGACTCATCAGAAGAATGAGAAGATTCACATGTAAAGCGAGATAAATTAGATGGATCAACTGGAGGTCCCTTTGCAACAACCCATGAGGTTTTGGCGTACTGCTCAGGCTTCCAATATGTACCATCAGCATTGAGTTTCCTCTCAAAGGCAATACCCTCTTTCCTAGGGTTCCTGTTGAGGATCTGCTTTTTAAGCACATCACAAAGAGTCTGATGCCCTTTGAGGCTTTTGTACATGCCTGTCATGTACAATTCCTTCAGCCCTGCATCGTCAGTGATACTATATTGTCCTCAGATGAGGAATTAGTGATAGCAGAGACAGTTGAAGAATTTGTAGCAGTAGAAGCATTTGAACATTCAGGTGAAGAATTAGCAGATTCACGTTCAATGCATTTCAAACATGGAGGAACAAATTCTTCCTGAGCAGCGCTGATTTGTTGAGCAAGTAATGAATCGCGCTCCTTCTGAAGATCTTCATAACTCACTCTTAGCTTCTCAAGGTCTTGCTTTCTTTGAAGAAATTCATAAGAAAGCTTCTCATGATCAGATAAGAGAGTGTTATGATGACCTTGAAGGTTGTCAAACCTAGTCTGAAGTCTCTGAAGATGTTCAGTCAAGGTTTTAGTGCGATCCATTTCTTCACCCAACATATCATCACTTTTGTCTAGCATGTTTTGAACCTTTTCAAAAGCCCTTTGTTGTTTCACAGCAATCTTAGCAAGTTAAGAGTAGCTGGGCTTGAGGTTTTCATCAGATTCATTCTCACTAGATTCAGAGGAGGTATATTTGAGTACCTGGGCACCCTTTGCCATGAAGCAATAGGTGGGAGCGTAGTCATGATTGCCTTCACCAGCCTTGTTGGTGAAGCCATTTTCTTCAGAGTTGAAGATAGACTTGTTGACGAATGCAGTAGCGAGAGCTAGGCTCACTACTCCAGACTCGGACTCCTCAGATGCCTCCTCTTCCTCATGTTCCTCAGATTCAGCTTCAGAGTCCATTTCCTTGCCAATGAATGCCCGAGCATTCTTGGAGCTGCTCTTCTTGTGAGATGAAGACTTTGAGGATTTTGATGATGAAGATTTTGAGGATTTCTTCTTTTTCTTAGCATCATCAGAACTGTAATCCTTGTATTTCTTCTTCTTTGATTCCTTTTCCCACTGAGGACAATCTTGAATGTAGTGTCCAGGTTTCTTGCATTTGTGACAATGCCTCTTCTTGTAGTCACTTGATGAGGAATCATTGCTCCTTGAGGATCTTCCAAAGCGACCACGTCTTGAGAACTTTTGAAATTTCTTCACAAGCAGTGCTAGTTCCTGGCTCAGTTCTTCAGGATCACCAAGGCTGCTGCCAGAGTCTTCATCTTCAGACTCAGAAACTACCTTGGCCTTCAGTGCATGTGATCTGCCATAGCTCGAACCATAGAGGTCTCTCTTTTCAGCAAGCTGGAACTCATGAGTATTTAGCCTTTCGAGGATATCAGTGGGATCAAGTGACTTGTAATCAGCACGTTCTTGTATCATCAATGCTAGAGTATCAAATGAGGAATCAAGCTATCTCAACAATTTCTTCACCACCTCATGGTCGGTGATGTCAGTGGCACCAAGCGCTTGAAGCTCATTTGAGATGTCAGTGAGGCGATCGAAGGTTTGTTGAACATTTTCATTGTCGAGTCTTTTGAAGCGGTTGAAGAGATTGCGAAGAACATCAACTCGAGAGTCACGCTGAGTTGAGACTCCTTCATTCACTTTGGATAGCCTATCCCAGATAAGCTTAGCAGTTTTCAAAGCACTCACTCTTCCATACTGTCCTTTGCTCAGATGGCCACATATGATATTCTTCGCTTGAGAATCGAGTTGCTTCAATCTCTTCACATCGGTTGCGTTCAGTGAGGGTGAGACAGAGGGAACACCATTTTCCACAACATACCAGAGATCGTTATCAATTGCCTCAAGATGCATTCGCATCTTATTCTTCCAGTAGGGGTAGTCTGTCCCATCGAAGGTAGGACACCCAGTAGAGACCCTGCGGTCGACATAACTAAAACTCCAGGCGGTTAAACCAAAATCACACAGAATAAGGGAGTACCTCGCTCTGATACCAATTGAAAGTGCGTTATATCGACTAGAGGGGGGTGAATATGCGATTTTTATGAATTCTTCACTGAGGAATTTGCGGGTGAGGAAATTCCTTAGCGAAGAACTACTTGCAGCGGAATAAGTACTCAGAAGTAGACATAACAGGATACAAGCATGGTCATCATGATGAAATGAAGACAGGCACAGAGTACAGAAAGCGTAAACACAGGTTAACTCAGGATGAAGACAAACAGACTGAAGAAATTGAACTGAGGAAATTGAGAAAGTCTTCAGTCAAAGTCTTCAAACACAGATATGACAAGCACATAACACAGTAATGAGGAAATGAAAGAGTTGAGGAAATAGAACCAGTCAGCTTGGTGAAGATAATGATTTGGTAGACCAGTTCCAACTGCTGTCTCAGTTATACATCTGGTTGGAGCGGCTAGGTATTTAAACCTGAGGACACACAGTCCCGGACACCCAGTCCTGAACACACAGTCCAAGACACTTAGTCCTCACCATATTCTCCTTGAACTAAGGTCACACAGACCTCGTCCAATCACTCGTGGTAAGTCTTCAGGTGACTTCCAAACCTTCACAAACTCGGTCACTCGGCGATCCACAATTCCTCTTGGATGCTCTAGACCATGACGCCTAACCGTCTGGAAGAAGCACAGTCTTCAAAGGTAACAAGCGTCGGATCCACGCAGGATCAATCTCTTCAGTGATGCTCAATCACTTTGGGTTTGTAGGTGTTTGGGTTTGGGTTTTCCTCACTTGATGATTTTCGCTCAAAGTCCTCGGAGGATGGGCTGCTCTCAAATGACAAGTGTCAGTTTCTCTTGGAGCAGCCAACCAGCTAGTGGTTGTAGGGGGCGGCTATTTATAGCTAGGGAGCAGCCCGACATGATAAGACATAAATGCCCTTCAATGATATGACCGTTAGGTGGATAAGATATTTTGGGACAGCTGGCGCGTAGCACAGCAACGGTCGGAAATTTGAGTATCAAATTCCTCAGGGCTATCATGTTCCCCACTGTGTAGGCAATCTGCACTGGCGAATTCCTAACTCCTCAGTCAGAACAAATTCCTCAGAGACCAGAAGAACTTCGTCTCTGTCACTGAAGAATATGACTGAACTATATGAGATTTCCAATGGTTTCACTCGAAGGGATTGGTAGGTGTAGGATTTTGAGTTGAGCATCACATGGAAATTTTTCCTTAGTATTTCCTGGACCCCCTTTAACAGTACGGTGTTTCCTATGACTCAAGAAAGAGAAAATGAAACTACGAAAACAAAATTCTTCACGCTTCATGTTTCTCAAATGAACACCAAGTCTTCAAGGTCACACCAATTTCTTCACTTTCGAAGTCTTCAGAAAGTCTTCAGAAATCCAAAGTCTTCAGTCGAAGAACTTTATTTTTAGGGGTCGACTTTCTCTGTAAATATCAAACTCCTCATAGACTTATAGACCTGTGTACACTCATAAACACATTAGTCCCTTAACCTATAAGTCTTCAATACACCAAAATCACTAAGGGGCACTAGATGCACTTACACCCGCGGGTGCTGGCAGCACCGCCCCGCCCGAGGCCGTGGCCACCATGCCCGACGCAACAAGGAATGCAAGGGGCCCTAGGACGATAGTTTCTAGGCCGCACACCCTTGAGGGAGGTGCTAGGGGCGACTCCCAGGTCCCCCTCACGAGGGGGCGGGGGAAGACACCGAGGCTGCACGACCCTTTCCCAGAACCGGCCGCTGGAGGAAGCCTTGGTCGAAGAGCAACGCCGGCGCACTGCCAGGCGTGCTGAAGAAAAGGAAGTGGGTCACCAAGGACGATTAAGTACTCTACCCTTGCCCTTCTTGTCTCCAGCATGACTAGGGTGTATGAGCTTTTCCTCCACGCAGGTCTTCTTCAAGCAAAAAGGTGCAGGAACCCCGGGCCCAGTGAGTGCTCCCTAGCCGCTCGCCGTGACCATGGAATGTGGGGAGGGTGTGCACCATCGAGCCGCCAAAGCCGTGCCCGGGCAAAGGGCAGCTTCTCTGCCGCCTGCTAGGGGCGCAGAGTGGTCGAGGATCCCTCGGCAGCCGAAGATGAACCCGCGTGCGGGGTAGTGCCGGTGACTCCTCCGATGGCGCCCTTGGGAGACCACTCCCTAGCCTCCGGGGTACCTAATGCTGAGGTGGACGCCGAGCTGGCGAAGGCGGAACCGTCGGCCACCGCGCTCGTCCATGCTGGCGCCGGGGGCGGCCCAGGGGGGCTGGCTGCTTCTCTGAGTGAGTATCGAGCCCGCGTGGTGCATCGCCTGACCCAGGAGGTGCGAAAGGGGTGTCGGCCAGCTCCCAGCCCCCAGCGGGCGAGGCCGGGGCTTCATAGGTCGCGACGGCGGACGGAAATGAGGGGCTCAGCCCAGATTTGGCCCTCGCGCCCATGAACTGTCGGACCTTGGTCTGGCACGGCCTCTTGTAGAACGCGGTGGGTGTGCTGAACCAGCTCGGGGCAGAGCTCCAAGACGTTGAAGCGCGTCTTGCTGAGGAGCGACTGCGCCTGTAGCGCGGGTGGCATCAACTTGAAGTCGTCGTCAAGCTAAGCCATCTCCAGCACGAGACCACCAGCTCGGCGAACGAGAAAGCCGTCGCCGGGGCGAAAGATGCCCGTGAGCGTGCTTTGCAAGAAGTTGAGGCAGCGGACCGGCGGCGCCAAGCGGCGGAGGCCCACGAGTAAGAGCTCCTGGCCTTGAACACCGTCCTCGAGCATGAAGGGGCACCCTCTCAGCCTACGAGGAAGGGCTGGCGACGCGCGAGGCAGACCTCAAGGCCCTCGAGCAGGAACTCGCGATCACATCGTCTGAGCAGAGTCTGGAGCGTGAGCGGTTGGAGGTGCTGGACCGCCAGGTGGCTGCCACTCAACCTTCTCTTGCTCGGCGCGTGGTGAAGGTCAACGCCTCCCTGGAATCCAAAGGGAGCGAAGACCCAGGCAGACGCCAGCGAGAAAATCGCGAGTGCTCGCCGAGCACTCACCAAGGAGCATAGGAAAAAGCTAAAGCTATAGGAAACACGCTTCAACGCTCGGCGCAGGGAGTTAAAGCATGAGATAGATTCCTCAAGGAAGTACTGACTGAAGCGGAAGGGAGCAAAAGGCCACACTGGGAGCCAAAGCCATTGCCGAAGCCGAGCTGGCATCGCTTCGGGAGCAAGTGGAGAGCGTCACGTCCCTCGTGGAGCGGCCGAAGGACGAAGCGAACCAGGCTTGGGGGCGGCAGGATGAGCGCTCCAAGATGTTCCAAGACCTCGATTTGTGGGCTCACCACACCCTGGGCTCCATCTGCAAGGAGGACGTCTCCAGCCACATCGTGACCACCGAGACTGGCTACCTCGGGTTCATTACCAAGGTCATGGAGCGGCTCGAAGGGGGCACCAAGAAGGTGGGCAAAATCGTCGAGGAAGAATGTCGCGACCTCCATACCCAGGCATCGACACACGTCTTCAACCATCTCCTTCGTGGTGACCCCCACTTCGACTTCGAGGCCGTGATCGCCCCCATACCTGAGGTGATCTGCGATGCCCTTGGTGAAGCGGTGGAGGATCATGTGGACGCGATGAACACGCAGTTTGTCCACGATAGCAGCGAGGGCCAGGGCGGAGTCGAGGAAACAAGGGTGATGACGGTGACGGTGGTGGCGAAGTGTCTCCTTAGGTCGCCCCCTTTATTTACATGTTGATACTCAATTATGGCCCCACGGGGGCATGAATTCAGCGACTCTTGCTTTAGCCTTTTACTGCTGTAATGAACGCTTGTGCTCTTGTGGGGCTTGTTTTTCCCTTACACTTGATTTTGCACTCTATGTCATTAGAACACAGCCCCCATGCGGGACTCAGCCATCGCTGGTAAGCCAGGTCATTATGCCTGGGCAAGGCCAGGAGGTGAGGGGCATCAGGGGCTAGCAAGGGCTCTGGAGGTGAAATGCTCGGGAGGCCGCCTTTTGGTGCGCAAGCAGGTCGCGCGCAGTGAAACATATGGACCACACATAGGGTGTTCCGCCTCGGGGGAGTGGCGCACGCTCGACATCTCGCTCGTGAGCATCAGGCGAGGAGATTAGACACCAAGGACCTTGGTGCGGTGGCGTGCACGGGAGCAGGCCCGCGAGCCAGAGCCCGGTCACTTGGTTTTTCAAATGGTGTTAGGACTGAGTATCCAAGCATAGACTCCCCGTCCAGCCCTCGCTCGCATGACACTCTTGAGGGGGATAACAAGCACACATGGCACGTGGGGTAAAAATTCAAAAAAAATGCAGCAAGACTCAAAATCCAAAGCTTTACTAAACGAAGAAAACAAATTCATTTACACAGGCCAGAAGGAGGGGTGGCTGTCGTGTCCGGCATGGGTCAGCCTGAGGTTGGTGCAGCCTGTGGTGCGCCCTCATTTGGTTAATCCGCCAGTGCAGAGCATGGGGCTTCCACTTGGGCGTGGGCATGATCGCGGTTCGACCATTCTGCCAGCGCGGAGCATGGGGCTTCACTTGGGCCTGGACATGATCATGAGTCGACCGTTCCGCCAGCACGGAGCGTGGGGATTCCACTTGGGCATGGGCGGGAGCTCTATTGAGAGTCTCCGGGGCGCGTACAACCCCCTTTCGTTCGTACTCGTGAAGGTCTCGGGTAGAACTTGCGAAGGTGCTGGATGTTCTAGGTATTATGCACAGGAACCCTGTCTTCCTCTCCAGGCGGACGACGCCTGGCCTGGCGACGTGAGCGACCCTGAAAGGGGCTTCCCACATGGGTGAGAGCTTGTGGAGGCCCTCCCTGGAGAGGATTCGCCACAGGACGAGATACCCGACCTCGAGGGTGCGAGGGCGGGTGTTGCGGCTGTGGTAGCGCCGCAAGGCCTACTGGTACCTCATGGCGCGAAGGGTGGCCTAGCAGCGGGCCTCCTCAACGAGCAAAAGGTCGGCCTCGCGCGAATCATCCTGGCGCGCCTTGTCAAACGCCAGGACTCACGGGGAACCATGCTTAAGCTCCAAAGGGAGGACCGCCTAAGCCCCGTAGACGAGGAAGAAGGGGCTCTCGCCAGTGGATTTAGTCGTCGTGGTGCGAATGTGGAACACAACACGGACTGCAGCTCATCCAGTCCAGCTCTTGCCGCAGGCCTCGAGCTTCTTCTTGAAGCTCCTGGTCTTGAGGCCCTTGAGGACCTCAGCGTTGGCACGCCCGGCCTGCTCGTTGCTCTGCGGGTGCGCCACAAAGGCGTAGCATATCTACGTACCAAAGTTAGCACAGTATGACTTGAAGATACCTCTTGTGAATTGGGAGCCATTGTTGGTGATGATACGGTTGGGGACGCCGAATCGGCTCATGGGGCCCTTGATGAACTTGACAGCTAAGCCTGTCGGGATGGTGTGCACGGGCTCGACCTCCGCCCACTTGGTGAATTTGTCGATGGCGGTGTAGAGGTAGCGGTAGACACTAGCTGTGCGGGGGAAAGGGCCGAGTATGTCCAGACCCCAGACCGCAAAGGGCCATGAGAGTGGAATCGTCTGAAGGCCCTGCGCGGGCTGGTGGATTTGCTTGGTGTGGAACTGGCAGGCCTCCCAGGATTGGACCAGCTCAGGGACGTCGCGAAGCGCTGTGGGCCAATAGAAACCGCAGCGGAACACCTTACAAGCAAGGGTGCGTGACGAGGAGTGGTGCCCGTAGTCTACTTCGTGGATGTCAGCGAGTAACTCGCTCCCTTATTCTTCTAAAATGCACCGCAACGAGACGTCATTGGGGCACTTGCGGCACAACTCGTCCTATTGTAAGCAGTAATCAGTGGCCTATCGGGCCACGCGCTCGGCTTCCCAATCCTCCTCTGGAAGAGTGCTGTGGAGAAGGTAAGCCTTGAACTCCATGACCCAGCTGCCGCCTGGGGCTCCAGCGCCAGCAGCAAATCGGCTCCTGAGTTCGGGCCACAGTCCGATGCGCCTGTGGGCGGCGCGGGTGGAAGCTCCTCGTGGAATAGCGCCATGCCAATGGTGGGGGGCGTGGCTAATGGCTTGAAGTGTCTCTCTTCGAAGACACCAGGGCTCTGGGGCTCACGGTGTGATGCTCGCTTGGCGATGCCGTCGGCTTCCTTGTTGACGCCGCGTGGGATGTGCTGCAGCTCTTAGCCCAGGAAACATTTCTCAAGTTTATGTACCTCCTCCAGGTAAGCCGCCATGTGCTCGTCCTTCGACTTATACTTCTTATTGGAGAAGTTGACGAGGAGTTGAGAATCACCCTTGATGGTGAGACGCCTAATCCCCAAGGTAGAGGTGGCCTAGAGGCCGGTGATGAGCCCCTCATACTCCGCGATGTTGTTAGAAACATTTTCATCATGCTGCAAACAGAGCTGGATGAAGTAGTAAAGCTTGTCTCCAACTGAGGAAACGAGAACGACCCCAGCCCCCGCTCCTTGCCTGGAGAAGGCACCATCAAAGTGCACGACCCAGCCGGTAGGCGCCTCATCTGTAGGCAGGAGGGACTTGCTCTCCCAAGGCTCTTCCTCGTAAGTATCCATCCATTCTACCACGAAATCAGCGAGGTTCGTGATAACCCACAAGTATAGGGGATCTATCGTAGTCCTTTCTACAAGTAAGAGTGTTGAACCCAACGAGCAGAAGGAAATGACAAGTGGTTTTCAGCAAGGTATTCTCTGCAAGCACTGAAATTATCGGTAACAAATAGTTGTGTGATAAGATAATTTGTAACGGGTAACAAGTACCAAAAGTAGTTAAGGTGCAGCAAGGTGGGCCAATCCTTTTTGTAACAAAGTACAAGCCTGGACGAACTCTTATATAAAGCAAAGCGCTGCTGAGGACACATGGGAATTACTGTCAAGCTAGTTTTCATCATGCTCATATGATTCGCGTTCATTACTTTGATAATTTGATATGTGGGTGGACCGGTGCTTGGGTGCTGCCCTTCCTAGGACAAGCCTCCCACTAATGATTAACCCCTCTCGCAAGCATCCGCAACTACGAAAGAAGAATTAAGATAAATCTAACCATAGCATGAAACATATGGATCCAAATCAGCCCCTTACGAAGCAACGCATAAACTAGGGTTTAAGCTTATGTCACTCTAGCAATCCATCATCTACTTATTACTTCCCAATGCCTTCCCCTAGGCCCAAAGCATGGTGAAGTGTCATGTAGTTGACGTTCACATAACATGACTAGAGGAGAGACAACATACATCTCATCAAAATATCGAATGAATACCAAATTCACATGATTACTTATAACAAGAGTTCTCCCATGTCCCCAGGAACAAACGTAACTACTCACAAAGCATATACATGTTCATAACCAGAGGAGTAATAATTATCATTAAGGATCTGAACATATGATCTTCCACCGAATAAACCAACTAGCATCAACTACAACGAGTAATCAACACTACTAGCAACCCACAGATACCAATTTGAGGTTTTGAGGCAAAGATCGGATACAAGATATGAACTAGGGTTTGAGAGGAGATGGTGCTGGTGAAGGTGTTGATGGAGATTGACCCCCTCTCCATGAGAGGATAGTTGGTGATGACGATGGCTTCAATTTCCTCCTCCGGGAGGGAAGTTTCCCTGGCAGAACGGCTCCACTGGAGCCCTAGATTGGTTCTGCCTAGGTTCCGCCTCAAGACGGCGGCGCTTCGTCCCGAAAGCTTTCTTATATTATTTTTTCCAGGTCAAAACACACCATATAGCGGAATATGGGCACCGGATGCCTGCCAAGGGGCCCACAAGGCAGGGGGCGCGCCTAGGGGGGTAGGGCGCGCCCCCACCCTTGTGGATGGCTGGTGGGTCCCCTCTGGTGCTTTCTTCACCCAATATTTTTTATATATTCCAAAATAATTCTCCATGAAGTTTCAGGACTTTTGGAGTTGTGCAGAATAGGTCTGTAATATTTGCTCATTTTCTAGTCCATAATTCCAGCTGCCGGCATTCTCCCTCTTCATGTAAACCTTGTATAATAAGAGAGAAAAGGCCTAAGTATTGTGATATAATGTGTAATAACAGCCCATCCTGCAATAAATATCAATATAAAAGCATGATGCAAAATGGACGTATCAACTCCCCCAAGCTTAGACCTCGCTTGTCCTGAAGCGAAAGCCGAAATCGAAAAATATGTCCACATGTGTAGAGATAAGGTTGTCGATAAAATAAAATACGAACATGAGGGCATCATGGTCATCTTTAGAACAACAACATATAGTGGCATATAATTTCTTATGCTAAAGTAACAATTCATTCACAAGGTAAAGTATTAATCAAAACTTCATTGAAAACTAACAAACTATGATCTCAGTCATCGAAGCAATTGCAATTTATCATAATGTCGGAAAGAGTCAATTCAAGAGCTTTTCAGCGAGTCCACATACTCAACTATCATTTAGTCTTTCCCAATTGCTAACACTCACGTGATACTTATGGGTTCAAAGCTTCAATCGGACACAGAGAAAGATAGGGGCTTATAGTTTCGCCTCCCAACGTTTTACCTCAAGGGTAATGTCAACAATAATACTTTATGATAGCCTACATCCGAGTGGATATATATATCCGGATCTTTCTCCAACACATAGTTCTTGCCAAAAGAAAAAGTGTAAAAAGGAAAGGTGAAGATCACCATGACTCTTACATGGCAGTAGAAAGTACAAGTAAAAGATAGTCCCTTCATAGAGGGAAGCCGAGGTTGTCATGCGCTTTTATAGTTGGATGCAAAAAATCTTAATGCAAAAGAACGTGAACGTCACTTTATATCGCCGCTTGCGATAAAGAACTTTATTATGCAGTCTGTCGCTTTTATTTCTTCCATATCACAAGTTCGTATAAAGCTTATTTTATTCACACTAATAGATCATACATATTTAGGGAGCAATTTTTATTTCTTGCATCGATGACAACTTACTTGAAGTATCTTACTCAATCCATAGGTCGGTATGGTGGACTCTCATGGCAAAACTGGTTTAAGGGATGTTTGGAAGCACAAGTAGTATCTCTACTTGGTGCAGAGGATTTGGCTAGCATAAGAGAGAAAAGCAAGCTCAACATGTTGGAGGACCATAATAATATAAGTTCTATTCGGATATAAGAAAACATAACCCATTATGTTGTCTTCCTTGTCCAACATCAACTTTTGGCATGTCATATTTTAATGAGTTCTCACAATTACAAAAGATGTCCAAGATAGTATATTTATATGTGAAGCCTCTCTTTCTTTATTACTTCCTATTAATTGCAACAATGACCAAAATTATGTTTGTCAACTCTCAACAAATTTTATTCCTCATACTCTTTATATGTGAAGTCATTACCCTCCACAAGATCAATATATGATCTTTTTATTTCTTTTTATTCCTTTCTCTTATTTTATTCCCTCAAGATCATAGCAAGAAAGCAAAGCCCTTAAATCAAAACTACTATTTATTTTATATAACTCACGGACTCGATTACATAGACAGGTCTCAAAGCAAAACTCAAAGCTAGATCATACTAAAGACTTTATTCTACTAGATCAAGATATAACCAAAAGGATCGAACTAAGAAAAACGATAAAGGTATAGTTGTGATGGTGATACGATACCGGGGCACCTCCCCCAAGCTTGGTAGTTGCCAAGGGGAGTGCCCATACCCATGTATTTAGGTCTGTTTCTTTGGAGGTGGTGATGATGGAGTTGTCGCATTCTTCTTCTCCAGCTTGTGTCTGAGGCTAAAATTTTCCTCCCTTAGATCCTCATTCTCGAGCTCGAGTTTCATTATCGTTTTGCATAATGCCACCTTGTTGTCCTGCGAAAAACGTGGTGGGCTAGATTGGACCTTAGGAAGGCTTGACTTCTTGAACTCCACATGCATATCGCCAGGTTGAGGTAGTGGATCGTCCTCTTCATCAGAACTATCTTCCCTTGTTCTTTCCATGTCGGAGTCCTCCTCCTCCTCTGTGGTCCAGCCGTAATGTTCCACCTCCCCATAGACCTTTGCGTTAGCGATGAAATCAGCAACGAATCTTTCTCCCTCCGAATCTTGAAATGACATATTTTCAGATCAGCCAGGAAAATAGCACGAAACAAGAACAAAGGAATTTGCCGTGGTATGGTGGTCAAAACCTTAGGGAGATTATATAATGAATTTTTACCGACCAAAAGAAGTAGTGTGCAAGAAAACGGAGTCCGGAGGGCACACGAGGTGGCGACAAGGTACAGGGGTGCGCCCATGGGGGTAGGGCACGCCCCCTGCCTTGCCGCTTCCTCGTGCACTCTTTGGACTGCTTTTAATTTTCCTAATTTTTTAAATATTCCAAAACGGAGACAAATTGCCATTAGAACAGTTTTGGATTCAGTTTACTTGCCGTACCACATACCTATTCCTTTTTGGAGTCTGAAACATTCTGGAAAGTATCCCTTATGTACTCCTCCGGTGTTATGGTATTGATTATATTTGTCTCAACATTTATGGGAGTACCTGAGATATAATGTTTGATTCTTTGACCGTTTACCACCTTCAGATTTGTGCCTTCGGTGTTGTTTATTTTGATGGCACCAGAATGATAAACCTCCTCGATAATGTAAGGACCTTCCCATTTAGAGAGAAGCTTTCCTACAAAAAATCTTAAACGAGAGTTGTATAGCAAAACATGATCACCTACATTAAACTCACGCTTTTGTATCCTTTTTTCATGCCATCTTTTAACTTTTTCTTTAAACAACTTGGCATTCTCATAGGCTTGCGTTCTCCATTCATCAAGCGAGTTTATGTCAAATAAACTCTTCTCACTAGCAAGTTTGAAATCATAGTTGAGCTCTTTGATTGCCCAATAAGGTTTATGTTCTAGTTCGAGAGGTAAGCGACATGCTTTCCAATAAACCATTTTATACGGAGACATACCCATAGGATTCTTATAAGCAGTTCCATAAGCCCATAATCCATCATCAAGTTTCATAGACCAATTCTTTCTAGATCTATTTACAATCTTTTGCAAAATCCATTTAATCTCTCTATTCCTCAATTCTACTTGACCACTAGACTGAGGATGATATGGACATGCAATTCTATGGTTAACATCATATTTAGCAAGCATTTTACGGAAAGCACCATGAAAAAAATGTGAACCACCATCAGTCATTAAATATCTAGGGACTCCAAACCTCGGAAAAATAACTTCTTTAAGCATCTTAATAGAAGTGTTATGATCAACACTACTAGTTGGAATAGCTTCTACCCACTTAGTAACGTAATCAATGGCAACCAAAATATGTGTAAGCCCATTATAGTAAGGAAAAGGTCCCATATAATCAAAGCCCCAAACATCAAATGGTTCAATAACAAGTGAATAATTCATAGGCATTTCCTGACATCTACTAATATTGCCAATTCTCTGGCATTCATCACAAGACAAGACAAACTTATGGGCATCCTTGAAGAGAGTAGGTCAATAAAAACCAGATTGCAATACCTTGTGTGCATTTCTATCTCCAGCGTGGTGTCCTCCGTAGGCCTCGGAGTGACACTTGCGTACGATCTGTTCCTATTCATGCTCAGGTACACAACGTCTAATAACACCATCTACTCCTTTATAGAGGTGTGGGTCATCCCAAAAGTAATGTCTTAAATCATAGAAAAACTTTTTCTTTTGTTGGTACGTGAAACTAGGTTGTATAAATTTAGCAACAATGTAATTAGCATAATCAGCATACCATGGAGTATTACGAGAAGCATTTATGTCAGCTAATTTCTCATCAAGAAAACTATCATCAATAGGCAATGGGTCATCAATAACATTGTCTAACCTAGACAAGTTGTCTGCAACGGGGTTCTCAGCTCCCTTTCTATCAATAATATGCAAATCAAATTTTTGCAGCAAGAGAACCCATCTAATAAGTCTAGATTTAGCATCTTTCTTTTCCATAAGATATTTAATAGCAGCATGATCAGTGTGAACAGTTACTTTGGAATCAACAATATAAGATCTAAACTTATCACAAGCAAATACAACTGCTAAAAATTATGTTTCAGTAGTAGCATAATTTCTCTGGGCACTGTCTATGGTTTTACTAGCATAATGAATAACATTCAATTTCTTATCAACTATTTGTCCTAGAACAGCACCAATAGCATAATCACTAGCATCACACACAATTTTGAAGGGTAAATTCCAATCAGGTGGCTGAACAATAGGAGCAGAAATCAAGGCTTTCTTAAGTATTTCAAATACTTCTACACAATCATCATAAAAAACAAAAGGAACATCTTTTTGCAAGAGATTAGTGAGAGGCCTTGAAATTTCAGTGAAGTCTTTAATAAACCTCCTATAGAAACCAACATGACCAAGGAAACTTCTTATACCTTTGATATCTGTAGGACACGACATCTTTTCAATAGCATCCACTTTAGCTTTACGAACTTCAGTACCTCTTTCAGAAATTTTATGCCCCAAGACAATACCTTCATTAACCATAAAGTGGCACTTCCGGCCAATTCAAGACAAGATTAGTTTCTTCACATCTCTGCAAAACTCGATCAAGGTTGCTTAAGCAATCATCAAAAGAAGTTCCGTAAATGGAGAAATCATCCATGAAAACCTCAACAATCTTTTCACAAAAATCAGAGAATATAACAGTCATACATCTTTGAAAGGTAGCAGGTGCATTGCATAAACCAAAAGGCATACCTCTATAAGCCAAAGTACCAAAAGGGAAAGTAAAAGTGGTCTTTTCTTGGTCCTCTTTTGACATAGTTATTTGAGAGAAACCAGAATAACCATCTAGAAAGCAAAAAATGTGTATGTTTGGAAAGTCTTTCTAGCATTTGATCAATAAAAGGTAGAGGGTAATGATATTTCCTAGTAGCTTTGTTTAATTTGCGAAAATCAATTACCATTCTATAACCCGTAACAATTCTTTGAGGGATCAATTCATTCTTATCATTAGGTACAATAGTAATACCTCCCTTCTTAGTGACACAATGAACATGACTTACCCATCTACTATCAGCAATAGGATAAATTATACCTGCCTCCAGAAGCTTTAGTATTTCATTTCTTATCACTTCTTTCATCTTGGGATTTAAACGTCCTTGGTGATCAACAACTGGTTTAGTATCTGGCTCCATATTAATTTTGTGCTTACATAGAGTGGGACTCATGCCCTTAAGATCATCAAGAGTATATCCAATAGCGGCACGGTGCATCCTTAGAGTTTTCAATAATTTATTTTCTTCATGCTCTGAAAGGTTAGCACTAATAATAACAAGATATATCTTCTTTTCATCAAGATAAGCATATTTCAAAGTACCAGGTAATTGTTTAAGCTCAAACACGGGATCACCCTTAGGCGAAGGAGGATCTCCAAGGATTTCAACAGGCAAATTGTGTTTCAAAACAAGCATTTGGTTAAAGAATATTTCATCTAATTCCTTTCTTTCATTCATAAACATATCATTCTCATGATCTAGCAAATATTGTTCGAAAGGATCGGTAGGAGGCACAACAATAGAAGCAAGATCAATAATTTCATCCTTACTAGGTAATTCTTTATCATGGGGTTGTCTACGAAATATAAAGAAATTAAAATCATGAGACCTATCGCCAAAACTTACAGTAACAATTTGTTTGTCATAGTCTATCTTTGCATTAACAGTGTTCAAGAAAGGTCTACCAAATATAATGGGACAAAAATCATCTTGTGGGGAAGCAAGAACAAGAAAATCAGGGGTATTTTATTTTCCCACACAAGACTTCAACATCTCTAACAATCCCAATTGGTGATATAGTATCTCTATTGGCAAGCTTAATAGTAACATCAATATCTTCTATCTCAGCAGGTGCAACATATCATTCATAATTTCTTGATATAAGGTAAAAGGAATTGCACTCACACTAGCACCCACATCACATAAGCCATGATAACAATGATCTCCTATTTTAACAGAAACAACAGGCATGCCAACAACAGGTCTATGTTTATCTTTAATATCGGGTTTAGCAATTCTAGCAGCTTCATCACAGAAATAAATAACATGCCCATCAATATTATCAACCAAAAGATCTTTAACCATATAAATACTAGGTTCAAATTTAATTTGTTCAGGGGGTGTAGGTGTTCTAGTATAACTCTTATGAACCATAGTTGAAGCTTTAGCATGTTCCTTTATTCTAACGGGGAAAGGTGGTTTCTCAATATAAGCAGTAGGAACAATAGGATCAACATTATAAGTAATAGTTTCTTCTTCAACTTTAATGGGTTCTACTACTTTAACTTCAATGGGAGATCAACATGAGTAGCAAAATATTCATAGAAAGAAGCTACTCTCTCAGAGTCAAGTCCATATTTAGTGCTAAAATCACGAAAAGCATCGGTATCCAAAAAAGATTTAACACAATCAAACTTAAGGTTTATACCTGACTCGTTACCTTCGTCGAGTTCCTAATCTTCAGAGTTGCGTTTAATTATTTCCAATAAATCCCATTTGAATTCAATAGTCTTCTTCATAAAAGAACCAGTACAAGAAGTATCGAGCATGGACTGATCATTACGAGAAAGCCGAGCATAAAAATTCTTCTGAATAATAATTTCTCTTGAGAGCTCATAATTGGGGCATGAATATAACATTGACTTAAGCCTACCCCAAGCTTGAGCAATACTTTCTCCTTCATGAGGCCAAAAATAATATATATATATATATATATATATATATAATTCCGATCACAATGAACCAGATGCATAGGATAAAACTTCTGATGAAATTCCAATTTCAGTCGGTTGTAGTTCCATGATCCAATATCATCACATAGCCTATGCCATGTCCATGCCTTCTCCTTCAAAGACAAAGGGAATACCTTCTTCTTGACTTCATCCTTGGGCAAACTTGCAAGCTTAAATAATCCACAAACTTCATCCACATAGATTAGATGCATATCAGGATGCAATGTTCCATCTCCTACATAAGGATTAGTTAGCAGTTTATCTATCATACCTGAAGGAATTTCATAATAAATATCTTCAGTAGGCTTAGTAGGTTGAGGAGCAATTTCTTGCTCTAAAGGTCGAGGTGAAGATACCCCGAACAAGCCCCTCAAAGGATTATTTTCCATAGTGACAAGTGACAGTAAATTTCAGCACACTATATAAATGTTTCCTTACCAAATTCCACTCACCAAAGGCGCTTCACTCCCCGGCAACGGCGCCAGAGAAGATTCCTGATGATCCACAAGTATAGGGGATCTATCATAGTCCTTTCGATAAGTAAGAGTGTCGAACCCAACAATGGGCAGAAGGAAATGACAAGAGGTTTTCAGCAAGGTATTCTCTGCAAGCACTGAAATTATCAGTAACAGATAGTTGTGTGATAAGATAATTTGTAATGGGTAACAAGTAACAAAAGTAACTAAGGTGCAGAAAGGTGGCCCAATCCTTTTTTTAACAAAGGACAAGCCTGGATGAACTCTTATATAAAGCAAAGCTCTCCCGAGGGCACATGGGAATTACTATCAAACTAGTTTTCATCATTCTCATATGATTCGCGTTCATTACTTTGATAATTTGATATGCGGGTGGACCGGTGCTTGGGTGCTGCCCTTCCTTGGACAAGCCGCCCACTTATGATTAACCCCTCTCGCAAGCATCCGCAACTACGAAAGAAGAATTAAGATAAATCTAACTATAGCATGAAACATATGGATCTAAATCAGCCCCTTATGAAGCAACACATAAACTAGGGTTTAAGCTTCTGTCACTCTAGCAACCCATCATCTACTTATTACTTCCCAATGCCTTCCCCTAGGCCCAAATCATGGGTAAGTGTCATGTAGTCGACGTTCACATAACACCACTAGAGGAGAGACAACATACATCTCATAAAAATATCGAACGAATACCAAATTCACAAGAATACTTATAACAAGACTTCCCCCATGTCCTCGGGAACAAACGTAACTACTCACAAAGCATATTTATGTTCATAATCAGAGGAGTAGTAATTATCATAAGGATCTGAACATATGATCTTCCACCGAATAAACCAACTAGCATCAACTACAAGGAGTAATCAACACTACTAGCAACCTATAGGTACCAATATGAGGTTTTGAGGAAAAGATCGGATACAAGAGATGAACTAGGGTTTGAGAGGAGATGGTGTCGGTGAAGATGTTGATGGAGATTGGCCCCCTCTTGATGAGAGGATCGTTGGTGGTGACGATGGCTTTGATTTCCCCCTCCGGGAGGGATGTTTCCCGGCAGAACAGCTCCGCCGGAGCCCTAGATTGGTTCTGCCCAGGTTCCGCCTCGAGACGGCGGCGCTTCGTCCCGAAAGCTTTCTTAATTATGATTTTTTTTCCAAGTCAAAACACACCATATAGTAGAAGATGGGCACCGGAGGCCTGCCAGGGGGCCCACAAGGCAGGGGGCGCGCCCCCCACCACTACAAAAAAAGACACATCTGTGACATTTTGGGCCGAACAAAATTTTTCTGTCATGCTTATGACACTTCTATGACGATTATTGTGACAAAACTCGGTATCTTCATAGATGTGGTGGGCTCCTACTTCTATGAGAAAAAATCATGACAGAAAATGTGCTTTTCGTCCTAGGAGGGCCGGCGACATAGCTGCATGACATTCTTTGGGCCGTCCATGATGGAAAAAACTGTGGTAGAAGCGGGGGCGGGAAAAATATCGGGGAGTTCCCGGTTACGATGGGTGGTCGGGGCCGAGTGATGCACGGAGGTTTGCGTGTTTATCTCGTACATGTATGCATGTGTGTGCGAGGCATTGCACTCTAACTGAACCCGAGCGAGGCGTTGGGCTCTAACTGAACCCGAGCGATTGCACTAGCTACGTTACTGAACCCCGATCGATCCCTTGCTGTTAACTAAACCCGAGTGATTCCTTCGCTACTGCTGCTAACTGAAGCCGATCGATGCTGCCTCTTGATGAACAGTGAGCGTTGTTGGGGGGGGGGGTTGGATGAACAGTTCTTGGTGGGGGTGGATGAACAGGACCCCATGGTACTAGTGGCCGTTGCCGCTAGATGAACAGGACCCCGATCGATCGAGCCGATTGGGGTGGATGAACAGGACCCCGTGGAGGACTGGATGAATAGGACCCCATGGAGGGCTGAATGAACAGGACCTCGTGGAGGGCTGGCTGAACAGGACCCCGTGGAGGGCTGGTTAAACAGTAGCCGATGGAGGGCTGGATGAATAGTAGCCCATGGAGGGGTGGTTGAACAGGACCCCGTGGAGAGGGCTGGTTGAACAGTAGCCGGTGGAGGAGCGGTGGAGGCTGGATGAACAGGAGCCCGTGGATGAACAGTCACAAGTGGAGGCTGGAGGAGGTCGATAGTGGAAGAACAGTAGCCCGTGAAGGCAGTCAACGATGGAGATGAACAGTATCCTGTGGAGTCCCGTTTTGCGGTACGCCACACCCCTCCCGATGAACAGGACCCCTGTTTCGACCATAGCGCTCCAACACAAGTCCGTTTCCTCTGTTTTGCGGTACGCCACACTCCTCCCGATCAATAGGACCCCGTTTCGACCGTAGGAGGTCCAAGAGAAGTCCGTTTCCTCTGTTTTGCAGTACGCCAGACCCCTCCCAATGAACAGGATCCCGTTTCGACCGTGGCCGGTCGAACACAAGGCCGTTTCCTCCATTCTGTGGTACGCCAGTCCTTGTTTCGATCGACTGTTCCATCCAAGCCGGTTGGCTCCCGATGAACACGACGACGCAGTTTCTCCGTTCTGACCCAGCCATGTACATGAGCCATGGCCGTACGTATGCGTGAGTAGGCGTTTGAGACCCCGCCCGTATGTACGTACGTGGTCGTATTTACTTTATTGCACCCTGGCTGTACATACGTGTACATGCTACGTCTGCGCCTCTACTACGACATGTGCCCTTCCTTACTCGGCCACGCTTCATCGCTGCAGCCTTCAGACAGACCGATCGACCAGTATGTATGTACACGTTCGCGACCAGAATGACAATGCTACGTACGCTTCGACCAGGTGGGTCCCGACTATCAGGCACTTCCTTGCGTACGAAGATGTAGCTGGTGGGTCCCATCAGCTAGGGAGGAAATGTTTTTTTGCAAAATATGGTGGCCCGTCCTGTGGGACCCTGCTGTCTGGTGGAGGAATCATTATTTTCCACGTAATAAGGAGGCACTTCCTTGCTGCAACCGTGGACCCAGCTGTCAGCCTCTTCATGTACAGTACTCTTCCGATGGAAGTCGTTCGTTGACCACATTGACCATGCCGCGCCGAGAGCACCAAGGCGGTGGACGACGGCGAGGCCTAGGAAGGGAACGATGCAGAGCCGAGGAAGACGCGGCAGTGGATGCCCACGTGGGGAGGAGTACGAGGGTTCACTGGTTCAGCTGCGATGTGAGGCTGCCGTCTCTGCAGGGCCTGGCCAGCGGTGGGAGTAGTAGGGGCGGTGAGGCCTCTACGGCAGCACAGCCGGCCACGGCAGGCAAGAGCACGTGGTGGTTTGGATGGCTGGAGCAAGAAAATCAGAGGTTGAAGAAGCAGGACGACCGTTGGATGTTAACAATCCAACGGTCACTGGTGATAGAATCGTTTGTTGACTAAGTTGACAAAGCCCTCCGTCCGCGTCAACTTAGTAGGCCCACAAGTCAGCCTCCCGCTATGGTGGGTCCCAGCTAGCAGGGGGAGTATTCATTTTTTGTGCGTAATAAGGAGGCACTTCCTTGCGTGCGAAGATATAGCTGGTGGGTCCGAGCTGTCAGCGGGAGTATTCATTCTTTTTGGCGTAATAAGGAGGTACTTGCTTGTGTGCGGCCATGGACCATGTGGGTCCTAACTGTCAGCCTCTCCATGTACATCCCTCTTCCGATATTGTCGTTTGTTGACAACGTTGACCACGCCATGCCGAGAACACCATCGTGATGGACGACGGCGAGACCCAGGAAGGGAATGACCCGGAGGCGGCAAAGCCATAGTAGTGGAGGGATGTGGGTGAGTAGAGGGATGGCCTATCCAGCAGTGGAGTAGTAGGGGGCGGTGAGGCCTGCGCGGCAGCACAGCCGACCACGGGAGGCGGGAGCAGGCGGTCCCACCAGCGCTGGATTTGGCGGCTGGAGCAAGAAGATCAGAGATTGAAGAAACACGACGGCCGTTGGATTGACATCCAACGGTTACGTCTGCTAGAATCATTTGTTGACGTATATAATAAGTAAAAAATCTTGCATACGCGTCAACTTAATAGGCCCACAAGTCAGACCATTCCCTATTTTTTTAATAATTTATATATAGCTCATTGCAACTTCTTATGCAATTTATTGCAGTCTGTTTTTTTGTTGGCCAGGGCCAGGGTTAAAAATTTAAACAAAATTTCGCATATTTCTGTGGGTTGCAAACTATTTTTAATACCGAAATGTCGAGCCAGATTTAAAGTAGTTTGAAGATATATTTAAATTAGGTTAAAGCCTAGTGAAATTGGAATCTAAAAATGTGAAAAAATTTAGAAATTGTAAAATAATTGCCAATTTGTCATCTGTTTTTCTATTTACAACCCATTTCATATTACTTTCTAGATTTGCAGGCGTCTTGAAAGAGTTGCAGCCCATCAGGGCGTAGAAAAATAAGTAGGTCTGGATTGTGTATTCTTCAGAAAAAATAAACTGGGCTCATTTTCGCAAAGAAAAAATAGCTGGGCTGGTCATGTGGTGAACATAAAATATAAGCCTGGTCTAGACGGGCCACGGCCCAGTTGAAACCCTGCTCCGTCTCAACAATAACAAAAAAATATTGCTCGAGCAGCTACGTCCCAGGTGTCAGCTGATCTTGTGTTGTTCTCTTGTCTATATTGACTATATACGCTGACAATGTCGTGGGTCCCAGATGTCAGGAAACCACTAGGAGGAAGCATTTTCTTTTTCCATACGCTGGCAAAGGAGTATATATAACAAAAAATGAGGAACTTCCTTGCGTCCAGCCATGGACATGGTGGGCCCCTACTGTCATCCTCTCCACGTACAGTCCTCTGCCGATTCCTCTTCTTTGTTGACCATGTTGACAACGCGAGAGGGCGGCGCCACGGCGAGCGCACCAAAGCGCACGGAGGACGACGGTGAGGCCTCGGACGTCGGTGTTAATGATTTAGGAGACGGTGGGCGGCGATGCGTGCGCTGAGGCGTAGCCAGCCGTGGGAGGCAGAAGCAGGCGGCCCCGCTGGCGCTGGTTTGGTTTTGGCGGCTGGAGGAAGATAGGACTGAAGAAACACGACAGACTGTAAAAGCAGCAGGAGTACTTAACAAACTTAACTGAAACCAGCAGGGGCCCTTAACAACCATAGCTGAAAGCAGTATGAGTACTTATACAGGTTCAACCATACAAAGCATGCCTCGAACAGTGCTACTTTGCCTACAGTTAACCAACGGTGAGGCGGCCAAGCCCAGGACAAGTCCCAGGCGCCACCCCGCGCATCCACAACCTTCTGAAAGCGGCTTCATCTCGCAATGTGGTCAATAAACAGGATATTCGCTTTAGAGCCATGGAAAAGCAGGAACATAATCTTCTGTCCTATTCTCCAAGATGGACGGGCCTTCATTATCTGAGACCACCCATGAATAAGTATCTTTTCACCTCCAAGGGGAATGGAGTAGGTCGCCATAAACATCATGTTGTGACCAATCGCAAGTCTGACCCAACCATGGTCAGGCATCTGTATAGGAACAATAGAACTGGGAAGTTTCTGTTTCAAGACGATCACAGCTGTAAAACTGTGTATAAGCAAGAGTTTATGAACAACATATATAATAGAAAACAGCTCGTACCATAAGTTTCTCGACACAGTTGGACATATTTAACGAGTGCAGCAGTGGCACACATATCCCAAATGGCCTTCCACCATTGAAAGGCCCCACAAAGACCTCAAGACCATCAATAAAGTGTAGGAACTTGTGGATGTCTTCCCAGTCAACTTCAGTGCCATCAGTAATAGCCGAGTTCTTATAGAATAACAAACGAGTAGCCTGCTTAGCTCTGAAAAAAACTACACATGCCACCAATTATAAGAGAATATTAGTTAGAAGTAGCATCTTCGTGAGAGATTCGTTCCTACTTCTAAAGTTAAATTGTGATTAGTTAGACAGAATAGGTGGATTAAGAAGTAATCGAGGCAACAAGCAAGAACCAGATACAAAACTAACATGGATGAACAATTGGAATGACGTCGGGGTGGAAGATCGCAGTGAAGATGAGACCAGGTTTTGCTATTTCCATCAACATTCGCGCGCCAACTTTCAGTCCGTAACACTTGAGAAAGTTTATCCAAGTTCGGCCATAAAAAAAGCAGTGATCTTCTTGGTTCATGAACCCAACTCGGAACTTATATCCATGGCTTGTCTTCACTGTGACCATTAAACTGGTGTATTCAGTTATGGCAAGCCCGAGCATCTTGAGTTCATGTGTTCTGGCAGAGAAAGGAATGCACTGTAGGAAAAATAATATGAGAACACAATGTGTTCCCTATCCAAATCTAGAAATAATTTCTTCCTTCACGTTAGTGTTGACCATGGTACTAGTACCTTTTATCCAAATATATTAATCCAAATTTCCAAATTAGTCGACAACATGTTCAAGAAACCCACCCTCCCGGATAGAAAAGAGGATTCTAGGAACATACTGTCCGTGTTTTAAAATCCTATGTTAGGATGAGAAGGAACAAGTGTGGCGTCTCGCCGAGGGCACAGAAACCTATAGGGTCCTCGCACTTTGGGCACTGAAAATGAAACACACTAGATTCAGTAGGAAGAAAAATGCATCAACGGCAGCGGCTGCCATCCTAGGATTACCCGCGACCAAGGGACTTGGATTTATCGGGGATGGATGAAAAATTTGTACCTGGTTCTCCATGAGAAAACCCTATGCAATCACCGAGAGGGGGTTTCTCTAAACAAGCCGACGAGGGAGAAGGGGATTTAGGCCTAGTGAAATATTGCCGCTTCGTCCGTCCAGCTTACTGCTAAAGCTGGAAAGGTGGGATTTTTTGTGATTTCACGGCTCATTGGGCATTACTGCGGCGCTACGATCGGGGTGTGTCTACCCTGCAGTTGTGCACTCTAATTTGGTGCATATGGCGCGTGGACCCCGTTGCCGGATGCCCCACATATCAGCGAAAGGAAGTAGAAAGACAGGAGTAACTAGTTACACATAAATATATTTAGTGACAGAGAGATACTCCCTCTGTAAAGAAATATAAAAATCTTTAATATCACAACTTTATACATAATAAAAATCAAGGGGAATATATATAACATATATAATTATAAAAAAAAGAGTTTTTTTAACACAGTATAGACGAGTTAGTGATGATGGTGTGCCTGCCATCCTACAATATAGGCCGTCCGATTTATATCTGACGGATAGGAAGGAAACTATGGCAATTTTGCAAAAAGGTACCCACACACCTCTCCACATTTGCAAATAAGGCCTTCCCTCGTTCATCCTTTTCTCTCACAAGATAAAATACTCATACAAATGCATCTTAATGTTACGTGCAAAGCACGGGCATTATGGGGGTTCAGCTGAGAATATAATACTCAGACAGGCTCACGGTTTTGGACTTTGGGCCTGCATGTTTGGGGGTCCATGTGTTCTACCTCAGCGCTTTTCATATTGCAAGCGATCGGTACAGCGCTGGTTTTAGATGCTGTCGCAAGGCGAATACACAAAATTGAATAAAGCACGATAGCTGTTAGAATGAAATCGAACGACAGTTCCTAACTGGCAATCAGAGTTGCAATTCTATCAACGATATACCATGTGATAAATAATACTGTCGTACTAGTTATACACACAGGACACTTTTTTCACCATGCCAGATTATTACATCAAAATCTCTCGGAGTATAGATTTGTTCGGGAGTTGTGTGCTGCTATAGAAGAATTTCAAAGTTGATTTGGACCAGCTCTCCTTGCGGAGAAAGTTCGACTTTGACATCATCCCCTACCGCAAGATATGATTTAGATTTGAACCTTGACCATCCTTTAGCATCAATCATCATGCGACCATCCTTTAGCATCAATCATCATGCGACCATCCTTTCTACTTACGGTATATTGAGCAGGTTCATTCACACCAAGGCTGCGCATGGTAAGAGAAACTTGGCCACGGTCGCCTGGATTTTTGAACGACTCCCTCGTTGCTCTAGGAATTCTCTGTTTGCAAACAAGAAGACATACACAAACAGTTAGATCAACACAGTGAATCATGTGAAACAACATGGAAAGAAAAAAGAACGAAGCACTTGGGCGGCCAATGCTTACCAAGAAGGTGGACATGTCGGTATTTGTAAGGACTTTGGTATATGAAGTGCGAACTGCAGCCCAGTCTGTTGCCGGTGCAACTGCTGGTTCCATTGGCGCTGCATGGGCCAGAGCAGATGCAAGTGCAAGTGTTGGTGCAGGTGACGAAGCCGTTGCTGGTGCCCGTGCCGGTGTGACTGGTAGTGCCGCTCCTGCTGCCAGAGATGGTGCTCCTTGTAGAGCTGGTGCCGGTGTCGGAGCATGTGCCGGTGTCGATGCCCGATCCTTCGGTAGATTAGCCTGATCTGCTGACGCGGTCGGTGCCCAATCCTCAGCTGGATCATACTGAGCTACTGCCGCTGTCAGTGCTAGAGCAACTGCCGGTACTTGATCCGTTGCTGAAGGTGGTACCGATGTGCGAGACAGCGGCGATCATGTCTGGTCTGCTATGATCAGCTTTCTAACATGACTAGGCTCCGTGAACGTGATCCAGTATTTTTCTTCATTTCTTTTAAACGCGAGAAGGACTAATTGTGGCGTGTTTGTTAAACCAAACTGCAGTTCATCATAGGGATTCATCTTGTACTCAGACACCAGACTGATCCAATTTTTTCCAGTAATATAAGTTATGGACATTGCCTTCATTACTGACACGACATAAGAAGTGAAACCTGCAAAAATAGCCATCATAGAGCTAACCAAACGGTTTATTCTGGGATGAATGTCACATGGCAAAACTTGCATCATAAAATTGCAGCAAAAGAAAGAAAACATGACATTAAATCAATAAGATTTACTTGATGTGACACGAGTGAATCCTGACCAGGAAATCACTATGTTGAAGTACTAAACAGAAGATTGATCGTCCAAGTACGCGCGGCATGCAGGGCCCCCGCATACTCCCACAAGCAGGACAGTCCAAAGGTCATGACAAATCGTATAGACCAAACATCCCTGAGACTGGAAATCCTGGTGGGTGCGATAAACCCTGCAATGCATACAGATATTGGAGTATAACCATAATTGATAAACCATCCTAACAAAAAAGATGATCTGGATACTTCAAAATATACAGACTGAATTGAGTGGATAGACATTAACATAGACTATTCTCAGGACTCACCACACACCAAAAGCGACAGTACTAAACAATACAGGGTTCACAAACACAAATCAAGTACTAAACAATAGTACTTACTACAGACAAGCAAAGTTGCACTAATTAAACTCTGCAGACTATTTCTTGCCACCGACCTACGGGATGAACCCCGCATAACTGACTAGGCCATGGACTTCGTGAGAGATTTCTACCGGCACCATCACCATCTCGTCAACCTTGGAGAACCTAACAGAGT
Organism: Triticum aestivum; assembly: GCF_018294505.1. Classification (NCBI taxonomy): domain Eukaryota; kingdom Viridiplantae; phylum Streptophyta; class Magnoliopsida; order Poales; family Poaceae; genus Triticum; species Triticum aestivum. The sequence goes on along the minus strand of NC_057808.1, from coordinate 79,167,711 downwards.
GGTCTTTCCACTCATAAACATGACGATGAAGACAGGCCGAATCAGATTTGTCGGGAAGCTTTACAAGAACCACACCCTTCGTAATCGAAGGCACAGCCAAGTAATTATTGTGGTCAAGTACAGCCTCGAGAACACGCCTGACAACAATGCTACAGGAAAACACTAGTTAAGGACACGTGGTGACAAGGACACGACAGCCGGATAGTTTAGCAGTAGAACTCATCCTCAGATCTTCCAGTTCACACGGTATGACTTTGAGAACTTCATCTCCACCACGGACCCGGTTCTAATTCAAACAGAAACCAAATATTTTATTACTACCTCCGTTCAGAAATATAATATGATTTTCGATATTTTACTCCATATATGACTACATATATGCACAGAAATGAGTGAAGAAAGACACTAGAACATGTGTTCAAAGGCATGAGAGCAGGGGATTACTTACAATATCCATAACACAAGTTACTGAGGAAAAAATACCCTCTTCAAAGGTAGCATTGATGTTCATAAAGTAGTTGAAAGTAATCTATAAGAAATCAGTGTCAACCTCTCGCATGTTTTGGTGAAAAGAGGAATTTAGAACCGTCATTTGGCACACAAAAATCACATGCAAGATCACCCAGAAAGTTGTACTACTAGTACTAGTACTGCGTGTTAGATGAAAAAACACAATCAAGATCGAGAAAAAGATCGTCAGAAGAGATATTACCTGGACTTGCTTAGACAGGGTGATGCCTTTGAGCTTGTCTGCGGTAGCTCGGCGGGGTGCTTGCGCTTCTTCGTACCATGAGCCTCGACGGTTTTGACCAAAGCCATAGACATCACTTCGGCCGGTGCTCCGGCGTCCATCAAGAAACTATCAAATAGAAATAAAAGAAAAGAAACCATAATCACAAACCCAAAAGAAGAACAGAGAGGGAGTTATAGGATCAATCTCGGGGTTGCAAGACCGGGCCTTGGCCAGAATCAACACCATTGATGCGCTCACGTTTCCTTCTTTGGGAGAGAAGAACAATGGCAGAAGCAGGTCAGAGTTTTCTTGAAGAAATGAGGAACAAGATGAGTTAGAAGCGAGTGGGGGTTTTCTTCAAGAGAGGAAGCTGAGAGAGAATAGTGAAATGATGGTTGCTTCATCCGTCCAACTTACTACTGGAAAGGAGGGGGTTTTGTGATTTGACGGCTCATTGGGCATTACTGCGGCGCTTCGATCGGGGTAGTCTACCGTGCAGTTGGGCACTCTACTACGGAGTAATTTAGTGCATGGCTAGTGGACCCCGATGCTGGTTGTCCCACACGTCAGCGAAAGTGAGTAGCAAGGTTCCCGACGACCGTCGAGAAGGATCCGCACGATAGAGCGTGTCCACTGTTTTTCTGAAGAAAAAAATGATTAGAACAAGCGTTTCCACTCATACGACGGAGAAGTGCGAAACACGGCAGGCACTTGAACATACACAGTGCTCCTACTACTAGGCATGTGAAGTGGTTCATACGTCAGTACTACATAATCTTGTTGCTAGTGTAGTAAGATATGATGATAACAAATGATGTTGTGCGCATGTCAACTATATGAACAGTAATGTAACATAGTATTGCTTTTTCGAGTGTCCGGTCGAGAATGAACGATGAGATCAATGTTAACAGAACTAGGTCTACAGTGCACGGAGAGTACCGTGCTACGGTACTCCACGAAACATGAACCATATGAAGCACAAATCAGTGTTAGGCAGGGTGTATGAAGGGTGCACGGGATGGGAGCAAAAGTTCCCTTCTCGACCCACTTTTGGGTGTTTGGCAGAGTGCATGAAGGGTGCATGAGTCCACACTAGTAGGTTAACACAAATACACGAAGAGGGAACAACTATATTGAGATGAGAATGCAACCAAACACACCCACACGCTTTGTGCTACAGTGACTGATCTGCACCGTCTGAGTTTGATCCAACGGTCATGTTGCGCCAAGACATGGACATGCCCATGTAGAGGACGCCTAAACACCACCGAAGTCCCTCTACTTCTCGAGGCGCACGACGTTGGTGATGCAGGGTGCAACTTCCTGTAGAGCCTGCTCCCGGTCGACGGGAGCCAGCTCGTCAAAGACGGCGTCCAATGGCATCAATGGATTCCGGGGACGGAGCCCTGAGAGGATTTGCCTGGCAACGGCGACGGCAGCCCGCAACCCCTCCTTGTCCAGCTCCGCCCCCACCATCGCACGGAGGTGGCTCAGCTCCTCGGAGATATAGGTGAAGAAGTAGACCAGGTCAGGAAGCCACAGCTCGTTGAAGTCGACGAGGTGGTCGAACGGGTTTAGCCCGACGGCCGGCATGGTCGCGCTGGTACGACGGTAGGCATCGCGCAGCCGCAACACGTGCGTGGCAACTTGGTCCACCTAGTGGCTGAGGCGGTTCTGGACCTCGTCACTATCGGCCCGCTCACGCTCCAGTCGGCTCCCCTGATGGCCTATCGTATCTCCCGCTTTCTGCAGCAACGCCGCCGACACCTCGAGCATCTCTGTGGTGGATGCCTGCCGCTTTTGAAGCTCCGTGAACTCACGCACATAACGGAGGAGCATGGCACTCCTCTCCACCTTGAGCTCATGGAGCTCCACTTCCTTGGCCCTGAGCTCCGCATTCTTGGCCTGGAGCTCCTGTGTCAGGCGCCTCTCCTCAGACTTCGTGATCTGCTGCGCCGCCATGGCACCAGGTAGAAGCAATGGGGAGAGGAAGCAAAGGGGGCGAAACAGCTGAAAGGCAATGCAATCTACTGGAAGGCGGAGGGAGCCAGCCGAGGGGCGGGGTGAATCTTTTGGTTTTCACCATGGGAAAACACCAGTCGACGACTTTTCACATTAGGGAGCAGTGGGTTTTACAGGCGGAGTCATCGTGACTAATTGCTGCCGCGCCTGCTCCTGTCAATCAAAAAATTAAAAATCCTGCCGCGCCTTCTCCCGTCAATCAAAAACTTAAAAATTCTACCGCGCCTGTCGCACCCAAACACCAGAGCAACGCCGCGGTGGATATTTAAATTTACCTGTCGGCAAGGAGATAAAAAAGGGTGAAAAAACAAATGTGGCGGCGGCCTAGCTAATCGGTCGGGCTATCCCAACTAGCTAGCCACCGTGCTTCATTGATGTACTCGGCGAGAATGGTGGTCTTTCGTGATTTGATGACTCATTTACTTGCTTCGGCGCTATGACCGAGGAGGACCCTGAAAACGCGCGGTAGGGCATCCCATGTCTCGGCAAGGAAGAATATATGCGTGCACCACCCGGGAGGACCCCAAAACCGCGCGGTAGGGTGTGCCACGTCTCGGCATGGAGGAAAAATGTGCGTGTAAAAATATACTGTATCAGACGTAGTACCTATGGTTCGACCTCGGGACCCAACCAGTCGGTCGAAAACACCCCACTAGCCACACAACTTCATCATGCTAATGTGGCATAGAGGATAGGTGTGGTTAGATCCATCTCGACCAGCCACAGTTCTCTTGTTCTTGGCGATTCTTCTATTTTCCGAGCTTTTTTTAGTTATAATAACACCACGGCAAGCTAGCGCCGCTCTTCGTGTGTGCCCGTGTGTAACGCACACGATGCGGCTATATCTCCCACGTGTCGAGGCACGACTTAGAGGCATAACCGCATTGTGGTTTTGTCGCAAGAAGGGTCATCTTCACACAATCCCATGTAATGAACAAGAATGGGATAAAGAGTTGGCTTACAATCGCCACTTCACACAATACATAAATAATATTCATACATCATCCAAAATCCACACATAGACCGACTACGGTCAAAATCCAAATGAAAATAAGATAACCCCAAATGCTAGATCCCCGATCGACCCAACTGGGCCCCACTACTGATCATCCGGAAAAGACACATAGTAACGACCACGTTCCTCGTCGAACTCCCACTTGAGCTCGGTTTCGTCACCTGCACTGGCATCGTTGGCACCTGCAACTATTTTGGTAGAATCTATGAGTCACGAGGACTCGGCAATCTCACACCCGCGAGATCAAAACTATTTAAGCTTGTAGGAAGACAAGGAGTAATATGGTGGATCTGCGGCAAGCACTAAGCATATATGGTGGCTAAAATACGCAAAAGAGAGCGAGAAGAGAAGCAACAGAACGGTCGCGAAGCTAGAAATGATCAAGAAATGATCCTGAAACTACTTACGTTCATGCATAACTCAAACCGTGTTCACTTCCCGGACTCCGCCGAGAAGAGACCATCACGGCTACACACGCAGTTGATGTATTTTAATTGGGTCAAGTGACAAGTTCTCTACAACCGGAACAAATTCCCATCTGCCTCATAACCGTGGGCACGGCTTTCGAAAGATAATACCCTGCAGGGGTGTCCCAACTTAGCCCATCATAAGCTCTCACGGTCAACGAAGGATAAACCTTCTCCCGGAAAGACCCGATCAGTCTCGGAATCCCGGTTTACAAGACATTTCGACAATGGTAAAACAAGACCAGCAAAGCCACCCGAATGTGCCGACAAATCCTGATAGGAGCTGCACATATATCGTTCTGAGGGCAAAACGGATGAGCCAGACGTCGGGTTGGCAAGACCCTGGTTGCCCAGGGGGCGCCAAACATCGCTCGGTTTGGGCCAGCACTCGAAGGAGCACTGGTCCTGGGATTTAAATAAAGATGACCGCCGGGCTCGCGAAAACCCGGGGGAAAATGTCTTAGGCGGCAAATGGTAAAACCAAAGTTGGGCCTTGCTGGAGGAGTTTTATTCAAGGCGAACTGTCAAGGGGGTCCCATAAATCACCCAACCGCGTAAGGAACACAAACGCAAGGAACATAATACCGGTATGACGGAAAACTAGGGCGGCAAGAGTGGAACAAAACACCAGGCATAAGGCCGAGCCTTCCACCCTTTACCAAATATATAGATGCATTAATTAAATAAGAGATATTGTGATATCCCAAAATATCCATGTTCCAACATGGAACCAACTTCATCTTCACCTGCAACTAGCAACGCTATAAGAAGGGCTGAGCAAAAGCGGTAACTTAGCCAAACAACGGTTTGCTAGGAAAAGGATGGTTAGAGGCTGACATGGCAATATGGGAGGCATGATATAGCAAGTGGTAGGTAGCGCAGAATGGCAAAAGAACGAACAACAAGCAAAGCAAAGATAGAAGTGATTTCGAGGGTATGGTCATCTTGCCTGCAAGGTTCTCAGAGTTGTCGAAAGCTTGATCCTCGTAAGCGTACTCAACAGGTTCCTCGTTCACGAACTCGTCTCCCGGCTCTACCCAAAACAAGAACACAAGCAATGGAACCACAATCAATCACGGGAAATGCACAAGCAACATGATGCAATACATGCATGATATGCGGGATGTGATATGCGATGCATATGCGTGCTCCGGAAGAAAAATGATGGACAAGGCAGTAACTTGGCAAACCAAGCATGCCACTTGAAAGATGAGATGATTTCGGTTGAAATCGATATAAAGATCACCGGAAACGGATGCACGGTTTGCAAATGGCAAGCAAAACAAGAATGACACGAATCTGCGATTAACAGCATGATAGCACTTAAAATGCAACAAGTAACAATGCTACAGCACTCCCACATAGCAACAAAGCATATGACAGTAATCTACAGGAGATGCTTCACAAAAGATGAACACTGAGCTATGGCTTGATCACACCACAGCAGGTTCAAACAAGCATGGCAAAAGTGCAAAAGATATCAGGTTTACAGACTTAGTGAAATTACTGGACATGTCTGAAACCGCATCAGGTAGCAATGTTCAGAGCACGAAATCAACATGCTACAGGAATTTAACACAGCCAAACGAGGCATGGTAGCATTCTACTAAATGCATATGACAAAAGTCCCTTACTGACCATAAGCCAAAAAGGACCAGAAGATATGATGGCAACCTTGGAAACATAGCAAGTTTCGTTAACAGGTTTCAGACTTAGCAGAAAACAGAGAATGACAGAATCAATAATATGAAGGTATCTTGGTGAGCTTGACGCACTCATCACAAAGAAATGCATGAAAAAACAAGCATACCTACAGAAATATGGCATTTTTATGAAGCTATCCATGGCAAGAACAAATGCATAGCATGAATGGATCAACTACAACAAGCTTGGCAAAATTGAATATCATGTTAACAATCTGCCAGAAATATTTTATAACAAAAGTAGAGCAAGAAAGATTCATGCTATGGCACTCCATAATTGCAAACAAGGGAGGAATAGATCAACTACAACAATATATACAAAACATCCTCAGTGAACATCACTAAAATAAGCATGGATCTCTCTGTAGCCACATGGATACATAGTAACAAAATAACAGCAGTCACAGACTTAGTAAAATTACTAAGTCTCTGAAATCAGAAACATTGCGAAGCCTAGTTTGCATGCTTGTGCTAGTCACCACAGAGATCACAAAAATACAAGGCATACACCCCTGGAAAGATGGCATGTCATACAACAAAACACATGTAGAGCTCATGCCCATAAGATGCACAGATTAAATGCAACAAAAATAACAAATCTCCAAGTTCTGCTAAGTAACAGCAGATAACAGCAACTAGCACTCTTGCACCAGAGATTTGGGAATCAAGATGAACCAAAATGAACATGGTGCAATGGAACAAAATGTAGAGCATCACGAGGCGAACGTTTCGATATATTACACGCACGAAACGGAGCTATATGCAGCGAGTTATGATGCGATGAACATGGGCATGTACTGTAAGAATAAAAGACTTGGAGAATCGGGGGAAGAGGGAAAGTCAACCCGAGGGCTTCTCAGATCCGATTGGGGCTCGGGGCTGGAGCTGCTACTGGCGTGATGGAGACGGCGGCGCGGCGGCCGGAGGAGAGAAGGAGAGGAGCTCGGGCGCGCGGTGGAGGGGCGTGGCGCCGGCGAGATCCGGCGGAGGCGGAGAGGCGACAGGAGGCGGCGGCGCACGGCGACCGGTGGCGGCGAACAGCGGGAACGGCGGCGATGGCGGCGGGGCCGGCCGGTGCGGGCAGCCGCGGGAGGAAGAAGGGGCGCGGGGCGCGGGGCTGGAGGAGCGGGCTCGGGGGGCCTCGCACGGGCCCCTGCGGGCCGGCGGCGATGTGGGCGCGGGGCGCCACGTGGCGGCGTCCCGTTGGCTGTGGGTGTCGGTGGAGAAATGTCCGGCCGGCGGCGGACGTGTCCGGCGGCGCGGAGGAGCGGGTTAGGGTTTGGACTGCGAACGTATTTCGGGAGGGATGCATATATATAGCTAGGGGGAGCTATGAGACTCCAAATGGAGTGCGGTTTTCGCCCACACGATCGCGATCGAACGACCTAGAGCATGGAAGTGAGTTTGCGGGGTTTTGGGCTGTTTAGAGAGGGGTTTTGCTGCAACACACAAACGGACATTGCGGTTACCCGGTTAACCGTTGGAGTACCAAACGACCTCCAAATGGAACGAAACTTGACCAGTGGTCTCCCGGTAGTATACCAAGGCTACTTGACAAGCCTCGGTCCATTCCGAGAATGTTTGACACCCGCTCACGAAAGAAAACAAGAGGGGTGTGCCAGAGGAGGTGGGAGTGCCGGATTGCAAAACGGACAACGGGGAAAATGCTCGGATGCATGAGACGAACACGTATGCAAATGCAATGCACATGATGACATGATATGAGATGCATGACATGAACAAAATGCAAAACGGAAAACAAAAACCCGACCACGAAGGGAATATCATAACACAAAGCCGAAAATGGCAAGAGTTGGAGTTACAAATATGGAAAGTTACATCCGGGGTGTTACACTGTGCGTCTAAAGGTTAGACGATGGAGAGGAGAGAGAGATCGCAGACCTAGGACCCACCAGTAAGTGAGTCAACGATCATGCACGTGTTGTTGTTTCAGGCTATCGACTTACGCTTTGTAGTCCAGGTTGCCAGTTTGAATCTCGTCTTTCAAATTTGTTAGTTTTAGGTCCAAATTTGATCAATGACAAGTGGGACCCCCGTGTGTTGTTCCGATATTTCAGTGTAGGATGGTTTTTTTGAGCAAACACTTTGCGCGGTTAGACAAGTAACGACACGAGTTACACGTATTTTCCAAGTTTACGAACAAAAATGACAGCGGCATAGAATATCACATCCACCCCGCTGCTTAGATGCTATGGTGATACGAGTTTTTACATCATTGGAACTGAGATCCAATGGCTTGAGAGTAGTCTTTGTAATTATACGCAATTTCCAAACTCTCCAAGGTTTTTTTTGTAAATAAAACATTCAGGCCTCGTCTGTGCCGCTGCATCTTGGATCCAACGGCTCCCCGTTGCTCATATTAGGTGCTCCCCATAGCTTAATTAGCCGCTACGGTGATACGAGCATCTAGGTCGTATGATCTGTGGTCAGATGCCACATGCGTAGTACTTGTACTTTCTGTGCAATTCCCAAACTCTCTCAGGCGTATATTGCAAAAACATTCAAACCTCCCACTTTGAGCCGTTAGATCTCCGTGAACTCGTATCACCATAGAATCTATGGTGCGGGAGCACCTCATATTCTCCCGTGTGAGAAAACATCAGGTGCTCTCGCAGCTTGGATGCTATGGTGATACGAGCTTCGAGGTTGTTTGATCTGAGATCCAATGGCATCTGAGCAGTCTTTGTGCTAGTAAGCAGTGGCCGAACTCTTTGGGGGCTTTTCTGCAAAAAAACATTCGAACCACCGAGGATTTGTTGGATCACAAATCCAACGGCTCCAAAGAGCTTGTATCGCCAAAGCATCTAAGGTGTGGTAGCACATGATATTCTTACATACAGGAGAATATGAGGTCCTCCTTCATCTTAGATGCTACGGTGATACGAGCTTCGAGGTCGTTGGATATGGGGTCCAAGGGCATCAGATTAGTTTTTGTACAAATTGTGTGCAATTCTCAAACTCATTAAGGTTTCTTGTAAAAATATTAAGACATCCTGTGTGCTGCTATATCTCAGATCTACAAGCTCGAAGCAACTCGTATCAGCATATAGCATCTAAGGTGTGGGGGCACATGATATTCTCCCGGGGAGGAGGGGGTGCACAACCAATCGGTGTTTGGGAGGTTGGGACAAATATAATCTAAACAATCCTAAACAGAGCTTCGCAATTATATCTAAGGTCGAGGGGTTAACCCCCGACAATCTACATAGCTCCGCCTAAACACAACATTTGCATGTACTCCCTCCGGTCCTTTTTCGTTCGCATATAAGGTTTGTCTGAAGTCAAACCTTGTAAACTTTGACCGATTTTATAGAGAAAAATACCAACATTCAGAGTGTGAAAATTAACAACATTAGATGCGTCATGACTTTAGTTTTCATATTGTATAAATTTAGTATTGTAGATATTAATATTTTTTCATATAAATATGGTCAAACTTTATGAAGCTTGACTTCAGACAATTCTTATACGCGGAATAAAAAGGACCGGAGGGAGTATGTAGTACTAGACTTAATATTCATGTTTTAGTTTCCTATTCATTTTAAATATTGAATTGAGGACCATGCATGTCTTACATTTTACTCCCTTCGTTCCTAAATATTAGTCTTTTTAGAGATTTCAAATGGACTGCCATATACGGATGTATATAGACATATTTTGAGTGTAGATTCACTCATTTTGCTCCGTATGTAGTCACTTGTTGATATCTATAAAAGTCTAATATTTAGGAAGAGAAGGAGTATTTTGAATTCGTGTCATACATGCATGGTTTGGAAAAATAGATGCACTATACTTATTGGATTGTTGTTGTTGTTGTTGTTTTGCGTGTGTGTGTGTGTGTGTGTGTGTGTGTGTCTGTGGTCATATGCTTGATACATACAAAGTTTTCTCACCACCATACCGTTCATCTTTTAAATTTGAATTTGCAATGAAAAACTTACTAGGGATACCATGAAATGTGAAATCCACGTTGAGATCACTATATCACAAAGTCACTCTAATTGTTGTGGTGGGCGCACGGCAGATGCCAAGGGATGGCTAAAGAGAGGAGGAGGCTTGAGGGCACCGGTGGGCTCCAGAGGCGAGGTTGGTATGAGCGAGCGCGGGACGCAAGACATATCCAGGTTCGGGGCTCGCCGGAGAGATAACACCCCTAGTCCTGCCGAGTGTGGTTTATGTGTAACAGTACAGAGTTGCTCCTAGAGCTGTATGGAGGAAGAAGGAAGGCAGACCAAGGCTTAGGATGCTCCATTTCCTAGTGTGTGGCTAGTCTAGTTGATCTTGTGTCCGCCCGTATGCATGAGGGTTCCTGGGGGTTTTATAGGTCAACCCCCCAGGGATACAATGGTAATGTTAGAAGGCCATGGGGCCAGGTTGTCATTGTCCGGGAAGCCGGCCTTGGGACCCGCCGGGTGTCAGGGCTCGCTGGGTTCTCTGGGCGCGGGCCCCATGCGCCAGGGGGCACTGTTTGCCTTCTTGTCGATCGTCACAGAGTGGCCGGGTCGAGTCCGCTAGAGTGGCACTCCGTCAGGTCGACGACTGCTGGCGTCTGTAGTGATGACGGGTGCACTGTAGCCACGTCGGTCTTGGTCAATAGGGTACGTGGGGCACTGTTCCCACGCCTCGGCTGACCAGAGGAGTTGGTGGAGCACTATTGCCTTGCTCATCCCTGAATGGAGACTCGTCCCGTCGTACGGCCGGGATGCGACGGGAGCTGACCCGTGGCCGGGTTGAGGAACGCCCCAAGGGGAGCTGGCTTGTTGGAGAAGTCTCGGTCGTGCCGGGTTTGGCCGTCTTGTGCCAGCCGTTGGGGCCGGGTTGAGGAGTTCAGCCGGGTTGAGGGACATGGCCTGTTTGAGCAACCCGGACAAGTGCGAGCCGGATTGAGGGGCGTTACTGGCCCCGATGTTCTTGAAAAGGATTCGGGTTCCGTTGCCTGCCCGGGGTTCACCCCCCCGACAGTAGTGCCCGAAGCCGTGAAGGTGTGCCGTCTTCGAGTAGGAAGGCCTTCGCAGTTTCCCCCATGACGAGGCGAAGTTGAGACCTCCGGGTCCGGCAACACCCACTCTGTGCCGGCTTCCGGAAGCCGGATCGCGGCACCCTGGCGCGGGCGGCAAACCGAGGAGTCCGTCGAATCTTGAGGTGATCTTTTGGGCTCTGCACGGGCGCCACGTGGTGCTCGGGAGCCGAAGGGGCCTTACAGGCCATGCGCACGACGGGACAGGGCGACGGGCCGGGGCCCGCCACTGCGTGTCCTCGGCCCACGCGCGCATATTTATTGCGGTGTCCATGAGTCGGTTGTCCTTCTCGAGGCAGTTATTATGTGCGCACGCGCGCACTTATTGTGGGGAAGTGGGAGGGGCGAGCGCAAATGATCCCACTTCCCCACGTTTGAGCCATGGCTTATAAATCGGGAGAAGGGGCAGCAGAAATCATTCTCGCTCGCGCTCCCCTGCCTCTTCATCCTCCCTCTGCTTCTTGCGACTGCCGCGCGTTGCGACGCCTGCCTCTTCGAGCAGAGCTTCACCGCCACTCTTCTCTTTTCTTTCTTGCTTCGCTTTGCTTCGTCTCGATGGCGCTTCCGTCGGGCTCGTGGATGGGCTGCTCTATCACCAAGGAGGACGTCACGTACCTCCACGCCAACAGGCGCTTGCCGAGGGAGACGGCGGTCGCCGTGCACCTGTCGGAGGGCGAGCAGGAGCCGCGGCCGAAGGGGACGGAGCGCGTTGTCTTCTACTCGCATTTCAAACGCGGGTTCAGCCTCCCTGCGAGCTACTTCTTCTGCACCTTCCTGGAGTTCTTCGGGCTCTAGCCCCATCATCTCGGCGCGAACGCCATCCTGCAGCTCGCCGGCTTCGTCACCCTATGCGAGGGGTACCTGGGGGTCGAGCCCTCGTTCGACCTCTGGGTGCACTTCTTCTCCTTGAAGCAGCAGGGCTCGAAGGCCAGGGAGATGCCCTCCTGTGGGGTCTCTCTCATATGCAAGTGGACGAGCGGGGAATGCCCCAAAATGCCGCTAGAGGATTCTGCCAAGAAGTGGCAGAATTCTTTCTTCTATGTCCGCAACCTTGGCGATGACCGCATCAATTTGCCGACCTTCGTCGACGCGACGCCAGAGGGGAAGAGGAACTGGAACTATTTCCCCAAGCACCCGTCGCAGGAGGTGCTTAACTTGTGCCAGCAGGTGACGGAGATGAAGGTGCGGGAGGGGCTCACCAGCATCGACCTTATCTCCGCCTTCATCAAGCACCGGGTGTTGCCGCTGCAGCAGCACACTCACATCATCGGTCTCATGACCAGTCTTCAGGACCTCAATCGGATGTCGCACCTGCGCCTGGGGCGGACCAGGTCGCCCGGCGGGTCAACGACATCTCCAAGGCCGGGCTGCAGGAGGATTGGGAGTTCGGGAAACCCCCCTACAGTTAGGCGAACCCGGTGATACATCTCCAACGTATCTATAATTTTTTATTGTTCCATGCTATTATATTATCCATCTAGGATGTTTTATATGCATTTATATGCTATTTTATATGATTTTTGGGACTAACCTATTAACCTAGAGCCCAGTGTCAGTTTCTGTTTTTCCTTGTTTTTGAGTTTTGCAGAAAAGGAAAACCAAACGGAGTCCAATTGACCTGAAATTTGACGGAGATTATTTTTGGACCAGAAGAAGCCCACGGAGCATCGGAGATGGACCAGAGGAGCCCCGATGCACCCACGAGGGTGGGGGCGCGCCCTACCTCGTGGCCGCCTTGGAGACCCCCTGACTTGTTCCCGACGCCAAAACCTCTTATATATACCCAAACTTCCAGAACATAACCTAGATCGGGAGTTCCGCCGCCGCAAGCCTCTGTAGCCACCGAAAACCAATTGGGACCTTGTTCCGGCACCCTGCGCTCTGTAGCCATCTTCATCATCCCGGCGCTCTCCATGACGAGGAGGGAGTAGTTCACCCTCAGGGCTGAGGGTATGTACCAGTAGCTATGTGTTTGATCTCTCTCTCTCTTTCTCTCGTGTTCTTGATTCGGCACGATCTTGATGTATCGCGAACTTTGCTATTATAGTTGGATCTTATGATGTTTCTCCCCCTCTACTCTCTTGTAATGGATTGAGTTTTTCCTTTGAAGTCATCTTATCAAATTGAGTCTTTAAGGATTTTAGAACACTTGATGTATGTCTTGCATGTGCTTCTCTGTGGTGACAATGGGATATTCACGTGATCTACTTGATGTATGTTTTGGTGATCAACTTGCGGGTTCAGTGACCTTGTGAACTTATGCATAGGGGTTGGCAGACGTTTTCGTCTAGACTCTCCGGTAGAAACTTTGGGGCACTCTTTGAAGTACTTTGTGTTGGTTTGCATAGATGAATCTGAGATTGTGTGATGCATATCATATAATCATACCCACGGATACTTGAGGCATTGGAGTATCTAGGTGACATTAGGGTTTTGGTTGATATGTGTCTTAAGGTGTTATTCTAGTACGAACTCTTGAATAGATCGATCCGAAAGAATAACTTTGAGGTGGTTTCGTACCCTACAATAATCTCTTCGTTTGTTGTCCCCTATTAGTGACTTTGGAGTGACTCTTTGTTGCATGTTGAGGGATAGTTATATGATCCAATTATGTTATTATTGTTGAGAGAACTTGCACTAGTGAAAGTATGAACCCTAGGCCTTGTTTCCTAGCGTTGCAATACCGTTTACGCTCACTTTTATTACTTGTTACGTTGCTGTTTTTATATTTTCAGATTACAAAACCTATATCTACCATCCATATTGCACTTGTATCACCATCTCTTCGCCGAACTAGTGCACCTATACAATTTACCATTGTATTGGGTGTGTTGGGCACACAAGAGACTCTTTGTTATTTGGTTTCATGGTTGTTTGAGAGAGACCATCTTCATCCTACGGCTCCCATAGATTGATAAACCTTAGGTCATCCACTTGAGGGAAATTTGCTACTGTCCTACAAACCTCTGCACTTGGAGGCCCAACAACGTCTACAAGAAGAAGGTTGCGTAGTAGACATTGAGCTCTTTTCTGGCGCCGTTGCTGGGAAGGTGAGTGTTTGAAGGTATATCTTTAGATCTTGCAATCAAATCTTTTAGTTTCTTGTTTTGTCACTAGTTTAGTTTATAAAAGAAAACTACAAAAATTGGAACTGACGGTGCCTCATATGTTTCATCTTTTTTATATCTTTCATGAAAATAAGGATTCCGATAATTGTGCCAAAATGTTAGAAGAAGTATGCATTAAAATGTTTGGCACTAAATCTTTGAATGATGAGAATGATTGCAATGTTGTTAGTATGAACTCTTTGAATATCCATAGTACTAATGATGATTACACTAGTCATGATGAAAATGTCTCTTATAAGGATGTCTAACTTTTGTGGAGTGTATAGAGTTTGCAAGTACACACCAAATAGGGAAGATAGATTTTGCAAGAGGCATAAGTATTTAGAAACTAAATGGTTGCAAGAAAGGCTAGATGTTTGTGCTGAACATTTAAAATTTCTTTGCCACCCTTGTGAACTTTCCAATGAACGTGATCATTGAAATCTCCAATGCAAATTGTTTCATGATCGAATCGTGTCCAAAAATTGTGATGACTTGATTTCCCTTGCACATCATAACGAACTTAGTTTGCTTTTGGGTTATGAAGAAATGAAACGTATAACTAAGGATATGCCAGAATTTGTCCTTGATAAAGTTCTTGATTTTGATCTAGAAGAAATTTTTATGTATTGTGCAGTGAATTGCATTGAAAATCCTTATATTTCCAATTACATAAAGAAAAGAAAACAAATAGAAGATTAAGAGAATACTAATGAAAGGGAAGAGGCTTCCCAATATCCTCCTATTATTTCTTATGATGAATCAGGTAACGAGGAGGAGCCTTCTATTCAACCAATCTCATTAATAAGGAGCTCAAAAAGAGGATTAAACCCACACATGATGGGAAGAAGAAAAATAAAAGACGAAGAAACAAAGGTAAAAAGGTATCCCTCCCAAATGATGTTGCTCCTAGTACTCATTGTGATGATGATAATTGCTATACTATTGGTGTTATCCATACTATTAATGATGAGAGTGATTATGCTTATGATATGAAAAGGCCCAAGCTTGGGGATGCTATGTTTAATGAGAATGACATGTTTGAGAATTTATTTGCTGCAATTAATGTTTGTCCCAAGCTTGGGGATGCTATGTTTAATGAAGATGATATTTTTAGCCTCCCAAGTTTTGATGAGCAAATTTATTATGATGATAGCATGCCTCCTATTTATGATGGTTATATTGATGAAACTGGGTTTGGAAGAGTGTCAACTTTAGGAAGTAATGATCCCACTATTTTGGAGGGTGTTGAATATTATTGTGAAAATTATGAAAGTGGTTTGGAGAGGTCATGACTTTATTTAGTAATGATTCCACTATCTTGGAAGAGGTTTCAATCGATTATGATGAGAACAAAGTTGCTACCTATGATGATTATTGTGATGATACTTATGCTATAAAGAGTAGTGATGATTATATTTATAAAACTTGTCATGATTATGATCACCCTTTTTCTGAACACTACTCTTTTAACGTGGAAACAATTCATAGTATTCGAGTCTCTTATGATACTCCCACTATTCCGATTGAAAAGAATTTTGCTTATGTAGAGAGTAGTAAATTTTCTATGCTTGTAGATCATGAAAAGAATGCTTTAGGTGCTGGTTATATTGTTGAATTCATTCAGGATGCAACTGAAAATTATTATGAGGGAGGAATATATGCTTGTAAGAATTGCAATAATGTCAAGTTTCCTCTCTATGTGCTTAAAGTTTTGAAGTTATGCTTGTTTTGCCTTCCTATGCTAGTTGATTATTGTTCCCATAAGTTGTTTGCTCACAAAATCGCTATGCATAGGAAGTGGGTTAGACTTAAATGTGCTAGTCATATTCTTCATGATGCTCTCTTTATGTTTCAATTCTTATCTTTTATGTGAGCATCATTGAAATCATCATGCCTAGCTAGGGGCGTTAAACGTAAGCGCTTGTTGGGAGGCAACCCAATTTTATTTTTGTTTCTTGCTTTTTGGTTTTGTTTAGTAATTAATATTTGATGTAGCCTCTGGGTAGATGTGGTTTTATGTTTTAATTAGTGTTTGTCCCAAGTAAGACCTATAGGATCTTCTTGGATGATAATTATTTGATCTTGCTGAAAAAGACAGAAACTTTCTGCTCACGAAAACAATTGTTAAAAATCACCAGAGAGTGATAAAATACTGATTACAATTGCAGTAGATCAATAATCAAATTATCTCTAGGTCATCCTATTTTGGCAGATTTTTATGAGTTCCAGAAGTTTGCGTTTGATACAGATTACTACAGACTGTTCTGTTTTTGACAGATTCTGTTTTCTATGTGTTGTTTGCTTATTTTGATGAATCTATGAGTAGTATCGGAGGGTATGAACCATAGAGAATTTGGAATACAGTAGATATTACACCAGTATGAATTTAGAATGAGTTCGCAACAGTACCTAAGTGGTGATTTATTTTCTTATACTAACGGAGCTTACGAGTTTTCTGTTGAGTTTTGTGTTGTGAAGTTTTCAAGTTTTGGGTAAAGATTCGATGGACTATGGAATAAGGAGTGGCAAGAGCCTAAGATTGGGGATGCCCAAGGCACCCCAAGGTAATATTCAAGGACAACCAAGAGCCTAAGCTTGGGGATGCCCCGGATGGCATCCCCTCTTTCGTCTTCGTTCATCGGTAACTTTACTTGGATCTATATTTTTATTCACCACATGATATGTGTTTTGATTGGAGCGTCATTTTATTTTGTTAGTATTTTCTTGATGTTATTTAGAATAATGTTTTACATCTCTATTTTCAATAAAAATGTCAAGGATAGCCTTTACCATGCTTATTTTGCAAGTATACATGTTGCTGTTTCAAAACAGAAAGTTTATTGCTGTTGCAAAAATCCCCTAGACAAGCCAGAATATGATAAAATTTTGAAACTTTTTGCATAATAAGCTCTGATAAATTTTCTACAGTGTGGTAGAATTTGATAATGTTTGGAGTTAGGGAAGTATGATGAATCTTGCATTCTTTACAGATTGTACTGTTTTGGCAGATTGCTGTTATGTTTGCATTGTTTGCATACGTTTGCTTGTTTAATGATTCTATTTGAGGATAGGGGTATTAAACATGCAGAGGCATTTAGTATGCAATGTTTAATAATAATTTCAGTGATTTGTTACAGTAGAAAATGATAAGGTTTTTGCATTGGTTTATACTAACTTATCTCACGAGTTCTTGTTGAGTTTGGTGTTTTCCAGCTTTTGAGATTTAGGAAACCGTGATATGAGAGGAATTAAGGAGACACAAAATCTCAAGCTTGGGGATGCCCAAGGAACCCCAAGGTAATATTCAAGGACAACCAAAAGCCTAAGCTTGGGGATGCCCCGGATGGCATCCCCTCTTTCGTCTTCGTCTATCGGTAACTTTACTTGAGGCTATATTTTTATTCACCACATGATATGTGTTTTGCTTGGAGCGTTATTTTATTTTATTTAGTTTTGCTTGCTGTTTGAATAATATCCCAAGATCTCAAATTCTTAAATGTTAGAGAGTCTTCACATAGTTACATAATTATTCGACTACTCATTGATCTTCGCTTATATCTTTTGGAGTAGTTTGTCATTTGCTCTAGTGCTTCACTTATATCTTTTAGAGCACGACAGTAGTTTTATTTTGAAGAAATAGACAAACTCTCATGCTTCACTAATATTATTTTGAGAGTCTTTAGAACAGCATGGTAATTTGCTTTGGTTATGAATTTAGTCCTAATATGATGGGCATCCAAGAGGGATATAATAAAAACTTTCATATAAAGTGCATTGAATACTATGAGAAGTTTGATTCCTTATGATCGTTTTGAGATATGAAGATGGTGATATTAGAGTCATGCTAGTTGAGTAGTTGTGAATTTGAGAGATACTTGTGTTAAAGTTTGTGATTCCCGTAGCATGCACGTATGGTGAACCGTTATGTGATGAAGTCGGAGCATGATTTACTTTTTGATTGTCTTCCTTATGAGTGGCGGTTGGGGACGAGCGATGGTCTTTTCCTACCAATCTATCCCCCTAGGAGCATGCATGTAGTACTTCGTTTCGATAACTAATAGATTTTTGCAATAAGTATGTGAGTTCTTTATGACTAATGTTGAGTCCATGGATTATACGCACTCTCACCCTTCCACCATTGCTAGCCTCTCTAGTACCTCGCAACTTTCACCGGTACCATAAACCCACCATTTACCTTCCTCAAAACAGCCACCATACCTACCTATTATGGCATTCCCATAGCCATTCCGAGATATATTGCCATGCAACTTTCCACCGTTCCGTTTATTATGACACGCTCCATCATTGTCATATTGCTTTGCATGATCATGTAGTTGACATCGTATTTGTGGCAAAGCCACCTACATAATTATTTCATACATGTCACTCTTCATTCATTGCACATCCCAGTACACCACCGGAGGCATTCACATAGAGTCATATTTTGTTCTAAGCATTGAGTTGTAAGTAAATAAAAGTGTGATGATCATCATTATTAGAGCATTGTCCCAGTGAGGAAAGGATGATGGAGACTATGATTCCCCCATAAGTCGGGATGAGACTCCGGAGAAAAATAAAAAAATAAAAAAAGAGGCCAAAAAAGGAAAAAAGGCCCCAAAAAATGAGAGAAAAAGAGAGAAGGAGCAATGCTACTATCCTTTTACCACACTTGTGCTTCAAAGTAGCACCATGATCTTCATGATAGAGAGTCTCCTATGTTGTCACTTTCGTATACTAGTGGGAATCTTTCATTATAGAACTTGGCTTGTATATTCCAATGACGGGCTTCCTCAAAATGCCCTAGGTCTTCGTGAGCAAGCTAGTTGGATGCACACCCACTTAGTTTCTTTTTGAGCTTTCATACACTTATAGCTCTAGTGCATCCATTGCATGGCAATCCCTACTCACTCACATTGATATCTATTGATGGGCATCTCCATAGCCCGTTGATATGCCTAGTTGATGTGAGACTATCTTCTCCCTTTTTGTCTTCTCCACAACCACCATTCTATTCCACCTATAGTGCTATGTCCATGGCTCACGCTCATGTATTGCGTGAAGATTGAAAAAGTTTGAGAACATCAAAAGTATGACACAATTGCTTGGCTTGTCATCGGGGTTGTGCATGATTTAAATATTTTGCGTGATGAAGATAGAGCATAGCCAGACTATATGATTTTGTAGGGATAGCTTGCTTTGGCCATGTTATTTTGAGAAGACATGATTGCTTTGTTAGTATGCTTGAAGTATTATTGTTTTCATGTCAACATTAAAGTTTTGTTTTGAATCTTATGGATCTGATTTTCTTGCCACAATAAAGAAGATTACATTGATAAATATGTTAGGTAGCATTCCACATCAACAATTTTGTTTTTATCATTTACCTACTCGAGGACGAGCAGGAATTAAGCTTGGGGATGCTTGATACGTCTCCAACGTATCTATAATTTTTTATTGTTCCATGCTATTATATTATCCATCTAGGATGTTTTATATGCATTTATATGCTATTTTATATGATTTTTGGGACTAACCTATTAACCTAGAGCCCAGTGTCAGTTTCTGTTTTTTCCTTGTTATTGAGTTCTGCAGAAAAGGAAAGCCAAACGGAGTCCAATTGACCTGAAATTTGACGAAGATTATTTTTGGACCAGAAGAAGCCCACGGAGCATCGGAGATGGACCAGAGGAGCCCCGAGGCACCCACGAGGGTGGGGGGCGCGCCCTACCCCCTGGGCGTGCCCCCTACCTCGTGGCCGCCTCGGAGACCCCCCTGACTTGTTCCCGATGCCAAAACTGTTATATATACCCAAACTTCCAGAACATAACCTAGATCAGGAGTTCCGCCGCCGCGAGCCTCTATAGACACCGAAAACCAATCGGGACACTATTCCGGCACCCTGTCGGAGGGGGAATCCCTCTCCGGTGGCCATCTTCATCATTCCGGCGCTCTCCATGACAAGGAGGGAGTAGTTCACCCTCGGGGCTGAGGGTATGTACCAGTAGCTATGTGTTTGATCTCTCTCTCTCTCTCTCTCTCTCTCTCTCTCTCTCGTGTTCTTTATTCGGCATGATCTTGATGTATCGTAAGCTTTGCTATTATAGTTGGATCTTATGATGTTTCTCCCCCTCTACTCTCTTGTAATGGATTGAGTTTTTCCTTTGAAGTCATCTTATCAGATTGAGTCTTTAAGGATTTTAGAACACTTGATGTATGTCTTGCATGTGCTTCTCTGTGGTGACAATGGGATATTCACGTGATCTACTTGATGTATGTTTTGGTGATCAACTTGCGGGTTCAGTGACCTTGTGAACTTATGCATAGTGGTTGGCAGACGTTTTCGTCTTGACTCTCCGGTAGAAACTTTGGGGCACTCTTTGAAGTACTTTGTGTTGGTTTGCATAGATGAATCTGAGATTGTGTGATGCATATCATATAATCATACCCACGGATACTTGAGGTGACATTGGAGTATCTAGGTGACATTAGGGTTTTGGTTGATATGTGTCTTAAGGTGTTATTCTAGTACGAACTCTAGAATAGATCGATCCGAAAGAATAACTTTGAGGTGGTTTCGTACCCTACAATAATCTCTTCGTTTGTTGTCCACTATTAGTGACTTTGGAGTGACTCTTTGTTGCATGTTGAGGGATAGTTATATGATCCAATTATGTTATTATTGTTGAGAGAACTTGCACTAGTGAAGTATGAACCCTAGGCCTTGTTTCCTAGCGTTGCAATACCGTTTACGCTCACTTTTATTACTTGTTACGTTGTTGTTTTTATATTTTTCAGATTACAAAAACCTATATCTACCATCCATATTGCACTTGTATCACCATCTCTTCGCCGAACTAGTGCACCTATACAATTTACCATTGTATTGAGTGTGTTGGGGACACAAGAGACTCTTTGTTATTTGGTTGCAGGGTTGTTTGAGGGAGACCATCTTCATCCTACGCCTCCCACGGATTGATAAACCTTAGGTCATCCACTTGAGGGAAATTTGCTACTGTCCTACAAACCTCTGCACTTGGAGGCCCAACAACGTCTACAAGAAGAAGGCTGCATAGTAGACATCACCCCGCACCAGCAGTGAGTCCCTGGTCTCTGTATTTTGCTGCCGCCCATCTTCTTGCTCATTCCGACGCGACGCGGGAGGTGCTTCTGAACGCCATCCAGCCCCCATATGACCGGGCACCGATAGAGGTGGTGCGGGCCGGCTCGGAGGAGCCTGTGGCCCATGGTGAGGAGGTGGAGGAGGCGGACGCCGACGCAGGCGCAGGGCACCGCGCGGGTAAGTTTCGGTCTTCTTTATTTCTTGAGACGTCGGCCGCGAGGTGGAGCGGGGATTGTTGACACGAGTTGTTGGTGCAGTGGCGCTAGGTGGAGGAGGCGATTCCTGGACTAAGGGGTCTTCGAGCGTCCAGCCTGTTAGCCATGGGCCGTACTGATGGGCTGTGAAGATGCGAAGACGGAAGACTGCACCCGTGTCTGGATAGGACTCACCTTGGCGTGGAAGGCAAGCTTGGCGACCAAATATGTAGATTCCTTTCTTTGTAACCGACCTTGTGTAACCATAGATCCTCCCGGTGTCTATATAAACCGGAGGACTTAGTCCGGAGAGGACATACACGTTACCATAGTCATACAGGCTAGACTTCTAGGGTTTAGTCGTTACGATCTCGTGGTAGATCAAATCTTGTAATACTCATATTCATCAAGATCAATCAAGCAGGAAGTAGGGTATTACCTACATAGAGAGGGCCCGAACCTGGGTAAACATCGTGTCCCCTGTCTCTTGTTACCATCGACCTTAGACGCACAGTTCGGGACCCCCTTCCCGAGATCTGCTAGTTTTGACACCGACATTGGTGCTTTCATTGAGAGTTCCACTGTGCCGTCCCCAAAAGGTTTGATGGCCCCTTCAATCGTCAACAACGACGCTGTCCAAGGGGAAACCTTCCTCCCCGGACAGATATTCGTCTTCGGCGGCTTCGCACTGCAGGCCAACTCGCTTGGCCATCTAGAGCAGATCGATAGCTACGCCCCTGGCCACCAGGTCAGATTCGGGAGCTTGAACTACGTTGCGGACATCCGTGGAGATTTGATCTTCGCCGGATTCGAGACCGAGGCAACCATTCCTGGTCACCCTGATGAACATGACCTAAATCTGTCATCGGACCGCATCCAGGAGACAGCTCCTGTAACCGCTCCGGCCTTAGATCCAGAGCAGACTGCACCGTCCAAGGACGGGAAGCTCAACCCCTCCATGGAGGCCGCAGATCCCCTGGCGTTGGAGCCGCATACATACTTAATCTCACACGATACATGTGCCACCAGAACTCCGGACTCGTCTCCGTTCATAAATTCCGAACCTTGTGAGCCCGCGGGCGCCGAACTTGATCGTTTATCGATCTTCAAATTCAGTGCCGCAGATATCTTCCGGCACTCACCTTTGGGCGATGTGCTAAACTCATTAAAGAACCTATCCTTGGTGGGGGACTCACAGCCGAACTATGTTTGGTTCGAACTAGGGGCTGATGATGGAAAATTTTGCTTCCCACCCGTCACCCACTCCATAGCCACTGTCGAGGACTTAACCGACATGCTTGATTACGGCTCCGAAGACATCGATGGTATGGACGACGATGCAGACGAGGAGCAGGGCCAAAGCCTGCCATTTACTGGACCACGGACGGCCACTTCTTTGTACGATGTGTACATGGTGGATACACCCAAAGCAACCAACGACGATGAAAAAGAGGATCCAGTTGAGGACAAACCTCCTGAGACATAGCCCAGACACCGGCGTCAGCGCCGCCACTCTAAGTCACGTCGTGCAAAAGACAACAACACCGGCACCGGAGAAAACAATACTCCGGACGAGGCCGAAGACAATGAAGACCCTGTTGAGGCAATCTTCGAACAGGATGAATGGGAGGGCGGGCAAGTTAGCCCTGATGAACAGGCCATACACGAAGACTCGGAGGACAGTAATTATCTTCCGCTCTCTGAGGAAGAGGAGAGCCTCGGCAACGAGGATTTCATCATGCCTGAGGACCCTCTCGAGCAGGAGCGCTTTAAACGCCGGCTAATAGCCATTGCAAGGAGCCTGAAAAAGAAGCAGCAGCAGCTTCAAGCTGACCAAGATCTGCTCAATGATAGATAGACCGAAGTCCTGGCCACCGAAGAATACGGCCTTAGTGGCCCAGCCAAAAACTTATCGAGGCGCAAATTGCTACCTTAGTTCGATGACGAGGCGCTGGAGCCCATACCATCATCGCACAACACGGCCGACCGACCGCCATGCGGTCAGGATAAAGCGGCAACTCAAGCCGAACACCAGACCACCCCACCTCGCCGTAAAGGCAAGAATAAAACAGCTCGGGGTTGTACATACGACCTGCGGCAGAACTTGGAGAGTAAAGCAGGGCACACAAGATCGATCTACGGATCGCGAGGACGTGCCTCGATAGGCAACGACGGCTACCTATTCGGACGTGACAAACCTAGCTGTCAGATCACGGGTTCCGGCAAAACCCTTAAGGTTCAAACTCTGCGGTGCGCGCGAAGTTCTCCCCCGATCGATCCACGTCCTAGCTTGCTAAGATCTCACGGACAAACTCGACGAACTCACAACACAAGGGACACAGTGTTTATACTGGTTCGGGCCACCGTTGTGGTGTAATACCCTCCTCCAGTGTGGTGGTGGTCGATTGCCTCTTGGCCTGATGATGAACAGTACAAGGGGAAGAACAACCTCCTGAGGTTGAGGTGTTCTTGTGCTTGGTGTGTGTCCTACTTATAGAGGCCCTGGTCCTCTCCCCAAATATTGAGCGGGAAGGGAGCCAACAACGGCCAATTTGAAAGGGGACAACTAGTACAGCTTATCCTGACAAAAGTGGTCTTCGCCTGCCAAAGGCTCTGGTGGTGACGCCGCCTTGGGCTCCATGGTGACCTCCGCCTCGCCGTCTGCGCTGGTCCTGGTCTCGATGCACCGATAAGGAAACCTTTGCCCAACGCCTCGGTACTTCGCGCCTGCGCTTGCTTCCTTAGCACCAAAGGGGAAACAAAGACACTGCGCGCGCTGGCGCCGGCCTGGCGCCCGCCTGATCTTGATCGTCATGGCTCACGTCATGAGAACCTCGCGAGGTTTGCCTTGCCTTGATCTCTCCGCCCCTCGCGAGCCAACCTGGTGAGGCTGCTCCTGAGGAGGTCTTGTGTCGTCCGCCTCGCGAAGCTTGGCCCCTCGCGAGGGTCTTGAATGCTTGTTGGTGAAGATGGGCCGTACGGGCCCATGTGCAGAGCCACGCCATGGGCCACAGGCAGGCAAGTCTGGGGACCCCCGTTCCCAGAACGCCGACAGTAGCCCCCTGGCCCAAGGCGCGCTCGGGCTTGGCTTCGAGGCGAAGCCAAAGGCCAAGTGCGGAGCGCCGCGGGCCCCAAACGCCTGCGGCCTTGGTCGACGCGTGGCGGTTGATCGGACGTGGCCATCTCCGCTTCCCCACGCTGCCTCGGAAACTGCCCGACTTGACAAGTCCCTGCGACATGCAAGGGAAAACCATCATTACCTGTGATCGTCGGAGGCGTCGGTTGGCCTTCTCCCGCTATAAATGGGGAGGGGGCAGAGGCCCCGTCGCCCATCTCTTCCCAGTCCGCTTGCTTCTTCCTCCTTGCTCCACTGCTAGTAGCAATGGCGCCGTCGAAGAGGTTCTCTGCCGTGGAGAAGGGTAAGGCCCCTCGCGAGGGGCCTGGCTTCCCGGCGCCCAAGCATAGACGCGGCCGTCCCCGCAAGCACACCGGGACCCCCACTGCGGCCCCTTGCTCCCGCGGTGGCACTGCTGCGCGTGGCAGGGGTCGTTCCGGACGTGGCAGCCCTGCCGATGAGAGGAGACGTCCCATGGTTGCACGGCCTCCCCGGCTGCGCTTCCACTCAGCGGAGGTGCTGCCGGAGTTCGTCGTCTGGTCGGAGGATCCGGCCGGCAACTGGCTTCAGCTTCTGCGCTTCTTCGTTGACGAGCTGCCAGCCTCCGGTCCAGGTGGGCTCTGGCTGCAGGCGGACGGTTGCTGCAGCAGGGCTTCTTGGGTTGTGGTCAAGGTCTCCGTCGCGGGCAACATAGCTCTGGCCCACGGTTGGCAGACGTTCGCCCGCGCGCGCGGCCTGGGCAGGCGGTGCACCCTCCATTTCAAGTACGATGGTGATGCGACCCTCTACGTGAGGGTGTTTGGGGAAGATGGTCACCGCGCCGGGTGCTGCCCCGAGGTGAACAATGGCGAGGAGGTCCTCGGCCTTGGCGATGGTCGGGACGAGGAGGGGGGCGAACCCGACCTTGGTGCCGACTACATCTCGTCCAGCTACGGTGGCTCTTGCTCTGGCGACAGCTCCAGTAGTGGTGGCTACGACCAGCCACCACGTCGCCGCGCCCGCTTCGAAGGTGGCAGCAGGTCGTCTCGTCGCCGCGCCTCCGTGAAGCGCGAGGAGGGGTCCGGCTGAGCTCGAAACGTCACCAAGAGCCCGCCCCCTTGAACCACTGTGGGGGGCGAGCGCCACTTTTATTTTGTTCTTCCTTTCCTTCCTGTATCAAAAAGGAACTAGTATGGGCCCCGGAGGGCCGTGTATCGAACCGTGATTCCTCAATCACTATGTTATGCTATGTTGTGCCGTTGTTTTGTGTGGAAACAACTTAGCTTGGCGCGTTCGGGGTAGCCTCCTCTTCACGAGGCACTTGTTTCCTGGTGCCCGTCTTGACTCAGTGGTCGCTCAGGAACTACAAAAAATTCGTTAGGAAGCTCGCTAGGAGACTTATCGTTCACCCTAGCCTTGACCCAGCGCTTCATATCGCGGTACCTGAGGGGCACGGATTAGGATAGATGCGCCAGCTTGTGGGCTCGAACGAGGGTGCCTCGCGAAAAAGCAGACGGAAGGCAGAGAGAAGGAAAAACAGGTTAACTAGAGTCAGAAATAGCGGCAAAAGGCGACGGAACCAAATCCGCAAGGAACACCAGAAGCAAACTTCAATTAAAAGAAGGTGAGCCAACTACGGAAAGCAAATGAAAAGCCGCGTCCGGCACCTAGTCTAGTCTTCAAGTCTTCTCACCAGCGCGGAGCTAAGTGTTGCCACTAAGACGTGGGAGGGAGCCCCCGAGGCCCGAGGGCGGCACTCCTGAGACTCTGGGGCGTGTACAGCCCCACTCATTATTACGTGAGAGTGTCACGGGCGGTGATCTTCACAGGCACTGGGCCTTTCTTCACAGGCGCTGGGCCTTGCTTCATGGGTAGAATTTCCGGAGGTGCTGGATGTTCCAGGCGTTCTGGATGGGCACCCCGTCCTATGTTTCCAGGCGCGCGGCGCCAGGCCTGGAGACATGGACGACCCTGCACGGGCCCTCCCACATGGATGAGAGCTTATGCAGCCCCTCCCTGGAGAGGACCCGCCTCAGGACGTGGTCGCCCGCCTCGAGCGTCCTGGAGCGGATGTTGCAGCAGTGGTATTGCCGCAGCGCCTGCTGATACCTTGCCGCCCGTAGTGCGGCTTCGCGGCGGCGTTCCTCCCGAGGCTGAGCTGTTCTTGAAA
Organism: Triticum aestivum; assembly: GCF_018294505.1. NCBI lineage: Eukaryota > Viridiplantae > Streptophyta > Magnoliopsida > Poales > Poaceae > Triticum > Triticum aestivum. The sequence continues at coordinate 79,141,045 of NC_057808.1, read as the reverse complement.
GTGGTGGTGCCGCTGATGGCTTGAAGAGTCGTTCCTCAAAGACGCCGGGCTCTTGGGGCTGCCGCTTGGATGCCCTCTTGGCGATGTCGTTAGCTTCCTTGTTGGTACCCCAGGGTACGTGCCGGAACTCCAGGCCCAGGAACTGCTTCTCCATCTTGCGCACCTCCGTGAGGTATGCCTCCATGTGCTCGTCCTTCGGCTCGTATACCTTGTTGGAGAAGTTGACGAGGAGCTGTGAGTCGCCCCTAACGGTGAGGCGCTTCACCCCTAGAGCTGCCGCAGCCTTCAGGCCAGCTATGAGGCCTTCGTATTCTGCGATGTTGTAGGAGACCTTCTCGCCTTGCTGAAAGCAGAGCTGCACAGCGTAGTAGAGTTTGTCTTGAGCGGCCAAGATGAGTACTGCTCCAGCCCCCGCGCCCTGGTGCGCGAAGACACCATCGAAATACATGACCCAGCCGTTTGGCGCCTCACTTCCCGGTGAGGTGGACCGGTCTTCGCCTACTTCAAGCGCCAGGGCACCCGTCCATTCCGCCACAAAATTAGCGAGTGCGGCTCCCTTGATAACCCTAGTAGTGCTGAACTCCAACTGGAATGCCTGCAGCTCGATGTTCCACTCAGCGACCCTTCCAGCAGAGTTGGGGCTCCTGCGCACTCTCTCCAATGGGTAGGCTGAGACGACCTTGATGAGGTGGCCCTGAAAGTCGTGCCGCAACTTGCGCGAGGCCACCAAGAGCGCGAGCAGGAGCTTCTGAGGCATGGGATATCGTGCTCTCGCGTCCCGCAACACTGTGCTAACGAAATACACCGGGTGCTCGACGAGGGCTGGCGCGTTGGTGAGGCTCGTGTCTTGCGGAAGTTGGGGCGTCTCCTGAGGTAGTGGAACTCCCGACGCCTGATCGCTTGCGGGAATCTCGGCGGCGTGGTCCTGCCGAGCTTGGTCCTCTGTTGATGCCGCTACGGCTCTTCCTGCGCCTTCCTGATCTTGCGTCATCCCGACTAGCGGCGTAGCTTGGCGCGACGTGCCTTTGGCTTGGTGCTCTTCCCGAACCGCCACCAGCGCCGCGCTGGCGGAGTATGGGGTGGCGGCAAGATAGACTACTAGAGGCTCGAGAGGTCGTGGCGCCACCATCACTGGAGGGCTGGTCAGGTATCTCTTGAGGTCTTGAAAAGCTCGGTCGGCCTCTGGGGTCCACTCGAACGGGCCGTTCTTCTTCATCAGCTTGAAGAAGGGTAGGGCGCGCTCTCCGAGCTTGGAGATGAAGCGTCCCAACGCAGTTACCCAACCAGCCAGCTTCTGCATTTCCTTGAGGGTCTGCGGTGGGCTCATGTCTTTAATGGCCTTGATCTTCTCCGGGTTCGCCTCGATCCCTCTGTGGGACACGAGGCATCCCAGCAGCTTGCCGGAAGGGACGCCGAACACGCACTTCTTTGGGTTAAGTCGCAAATTCACCTGGCGCAGGCTCGCGAAGGTCTCCTCCAGATCTTGGATCAAGGTTCTTGCCTCCCGAGACTTCACCACAATGTCGTCGACGTAGGCCTCCGTGTTTCTCCCGAGCTGCCGCCCTAAGGCGATGTGCATCAACCGCTGAAAGGTCGCGCCCGCATTGCGTTGTCCGAAGGGCATGCAGATGTAGCAGTACACCCCACACGGGGTCAGGAAGGTTGTCTTCTCTACATCTTCTACCGCCATTTTGATTTGGTGATACCCTGAGAACGCATCCAGGAAGCGCAATAGGTCGCACTCGGCGGTGGAGTCGACGATCTGGTCGATGCGTGGAAGCGCGAACGGATCTTGGGGGCAGGCCTTGTTGAGGTTGGTGAAGTCGACGCACATTCGCTCCTTCCCGCCTTTCTTCGGCACGACGACGGGGTTTGCCAGCCATTAGGGGTACCGAACCGCGCGAATGGCATCCGCCGCCTCTAACTTGCAGGTTTCTTGGACGATGAAGGCATGCTTCTCCTTGGACTGCCGTCTCGCGTGCTGCTTCACAGGGTGTACATTGGGGTACACCCTCAAGTGATGCTGAATCACCTCTCTTGAGACCCCCACCAGCTGCTTGGGTTCCCATGCGAATATTTCCTTGTTCGCGCGCAAGAACTTCACCAGTGCTTCCTCTTGGCTTGGGTCGTGGTTGGCACCTATGGTAAAGGTGGCTCCTGAGGACCCGTCCTCATCGACCGGCACCTGCTTGGTTTCCGTTTTGTCTTGGGTGAACAGCTACTTCTTCTTGGTTGGTGCGGCTCCCTTGGCCTCGGGGGTGCCCGCATCGGCGGGCTGCGCCGCCGCGGCGGTCTTAAGGGCAATCTTAAGCACCGTCAAGGCCTCCTTGGCGTCTCCCTTGACAGTGAGGACGCCTTTGCTTCCAGGCATCTTCATGAGGTTGTAGGCCGGATGGGTCGCTGCCATGAACTGGGCCAGAGATGGGTACCCGAGGATGGCGTTGTACGGGAGGCTGATGCGGGCGATGTCGAAGTCGACCAGCTCAGTACTGTAGTTGTCGCGCGTGCCGAAGGTCACAGGGAGGCGAATCTGCCCCAGGGAGTGGGCGGCGCCACCGCCTACTCCTGAGAAAGGCTTGTTAAGGCTGAGCCGCTCGAGCGGTACGTGAAGAAGGCTGAAGGCCTCCACGGAGAGCACGTTGAGGCCAGCGCCACCGTCGATGAGGGTCTTGGTAACGGCCACATTGCAAATAGTGGGCGTGCAAAGCATCGGGAGCATACCCGAGCCGGCGGTGGTGACGGGGTGGTCTTCCGAGTCAAAGGTGAGGTCAGCCTCGGTCGCAGCCCAGCCCGGCGGAGCTCCCGAGCGCTTGGAAGCGGCACCGATTTGGTGAAGGAATGGCTTGATGTGGTGATCTGAAGGCGGTGCTTGAGAGCCGCCTAGAAGGGCCGCGGCCGCGTGGTGCGCCGGTGCCGCGTAGCGCGTAGTGAAGAGGCCGCGCAGCTCCTCCCAACATGCCACCGTGGATCCGGGGAGGTTGAGAAGCCATGCGCGCGGCGCGCCAGTGAGGGCCATGGGAAGCCAGTTGGCCATGACCTTGTCGTCGCCCCTGGCCTCGAGGACAGCATCCTCATATGCCAGCAGGAAAGCTGACGCCGCCGCGCCGTCGTAGCGCGGCGGCATCTCCGGCTTGAACTTGGGTGGCCACTACACCCGCCGCAAGGCGGGGGCCTGGGCTCGGAGCCCCTTGGCCCCGTCATCGGTGTCTGCCGCCGGAGCCGGGAGCGACACACCTGCCATGAGGGTGGAGCGCGCTGGTGGCAGAGCGCAGATCGACGGGAGGGAAGCTACGGCGCACCCCCTACCTGGCGTGGCAAATATCGGATCACGGGTTCAGGCAAAACCCTTAAGGTTCGAACTCTGGGGTGCGCGCGAAGTTCTCCCCCGATCGATCCACGTCCTAGCTTGCTAAGATCTCACGGACGAACTCGACGAACTCACAACACTAGGGACACAGGGTTTATACTGGTTCGGGCCACCGTTGTGGTGAAATACCCTCCTCCAGCGTGGTGGTGGTGGATTGCCTCTTGGGCTGATGATGAACAGTACAAGGGGAAGAGCAGCCTCCTGAGGTTGAGGTGTTCTTGTGCTTGGTGTGCGGCTAAGGATCAGCTAAAGATCAGATGAAGATCAGATGCCCCCTACGGTGGTGGCTAGTCCTACTTATAGAGGCCCTGGTCCTCTCCCCAAATATTGAGCGGGAAGGGAGCCAACAACGGCCTATTTGAAAGGGGACAACTAGTACAGCTTATCCTGACAAAAGCGGTCTTCGCCTGCCAAAGGCTCTGGTGGTGACGCCGCCTTGGGCTCCATGGTGACCTCCGCCTCTCCATCTGCGCTGGTCCTGGTCTCGTTCCACCGATAAGGAAACCTTTGCCCAACGCCTCGGTACTTCGCGCCTGCGCTTGCTTCCTTAGCACCAAAGGGGAAACAAGGACACTGCGCGCTGGCGCCCGCCTGATCTTCATCGTCATGGCTCACGTCACGAGAACCTCACGAGGTTTGCCTTGCCTTGATCTCTCCGCCCCTCGTGAGCCAACCTGGTGAGGCCGCTCCTGAGGAGGTCTTGTGTCGTCCGCCTCGCGAGGCTTGGCCACTTGTGAGGGTCTTGAATGCTTGTTGGTGAAGATGGGCCATACGGGCCCACGTGCAGAGCCACACCGTGGGCCGCAGGCAGGCAAGTCTGGGGACCCCAGTTCCCAGAACGCTGACCGTAGCCCCCGAGCCCAAGGCGCGCTCGGGCTTGGCTTCGAGGCGAAGCCAAAGGCCAAGTGCCGAGCGCCGCGGGCCCCAAAAGCCTGCGGCCTTGGTCGACGCGTGGCGGTTGATCGGACGTGGGCGTCTCCGCTTCCCCACGCTGCCTCGGCAACTGCCCGACTTGACAAGTCCCTCGCGAGGGGCCTGGCTCCCCGGCGCCCAAGCTTAGATGCGACCGTCCTCGCAAGCACACTGGGACCCCCGCTGCGGCCCCTTGCTCCCGCGGTGGCGCTGCTACGCGTGGCAGGGGTCGTTCCGGTCGTGGCAGCCCTGCCGATGAGAGGAGACGTGCCATGGTTGCACGGCCTCCCCGGCTGCGCTTCCACTCAGCGGAGGTGCTGCCGGAGTTCGTCGTCTGGTAGGAGGATCCGGCCGGCAACTGGCTTCAGCTTCCGCGCTTCTTCGCTGACGAGCTGCCAGCCTCCGGTCCAGGTGGGCTCTGGCTGCAGGCGGACGGTTGCTGCAGCAGGGCTTCTTGGGTTGTGGTCAAGGTCTCCGTCGCGGGCAACATAGCTCTGGCCCATGGTTGGCAGACGTTCGCCCGCGCGCGAGGCCTGGGCAGGCGGTGCACCCTCCATTTCAAGTACGACGGTGATGCGAACCTCTACGTGAGGGTGTTTGGGGAAGATGGTCGCCGCGCCGGGTCCTGCCCCGAGGTGAACAATGGCGAGGAGGTGCTCGGCCTTGGCGATGGTCGGGACGAGGAGGGGGGCGAACCCGCCCTTGGTGCCGACTACATCTCGTCCAGCTACGGTGGCTCTTGCTCTGGCGACAGCTCCAGCAGTGGTGGCTACGACCAGCCGCCACGTCGCCTCGCCCGCTTCGAAGGTGGCAGCGGGTCGTCTCGTCGCCGCGCCTCCGTGAAGCGCGAGGAGGGGTCCGGCTGAGCTCGAAACGTCACCAAGAGCCCGCCCCCTTGAACCACTGTGGGGGGCGAGCACCGCTTTTATTTTGTTCTTCCTTTCCTTCCTGTATCAAAAAGGAACCAGTATGGGCCCCGGAGGGGCGTCTATCGAACCGTGATTCCTCAATCACTATGTTATGCTGTGTTGTGCCGTTGTTTTGTGTGGAAACAACTTAGCTTGGCGCATTCGGGGTAGCCTCCTCTTCACGAGGAACTTGTTTCCTGGTGCCCGTCTTGACTCAGTGGTCGCTCAGGAACTGCAAAAAATTCGTTAGGAAGCTCGCTAGGAGACATACCGTTCACCCAAGCCTTGACCCAGCGCTTCATATCGCGGTACCCGAGGGGCACGGATTAGGACAGATGCGCCAGCTTGTGGGCTCGAATGAGGGTGCCTCGCGAAAAAGCAGAGGGAAGGCAGAGAGAAGGAAAAACGCTCGCGAGGGCACCTGCCTAGCCCCCTCACGAGGTATGCGAGAGAGAGAAAACAGGTTAACTAGAGTCAGAAATAGAGGCAAAAGGCGACAGAACCAAATCAACAAGGAACACCAGAAGCAAACTTCAATTAAAAGGTGAGCCAACTACGGAAAGCAAATGAAAAGCCGCGTCCGGCACCTAGTCTAGTCTTCAAGTCTTCTCACCAGCGCGGAGCTAAGTGTTGCCACTAAGACGTGGGAGGGAGCCCCTGAGGCCCGAGGGCGGCACTCCTGAGACTCCGGGGCGTGTACAGCCCCACTCATTATTACGTGAGAGTGTCACGGGCGGCGATCTTCATAGGCACTGGGCCTTTCTTCACAGGTGCTGGGCCTTGCTTCATGGGTAGAATTTCCGGAGGTGCTAGATGTTCCAGGCGTTCTGGATGGGCACCCCGTCCTGTGTTTCCAGGCGTGCGGCACCAGGCCTGGAGACATGGACGACCCTGAACGGGCCCTCCCACATGGATGAGAGCTTATGCAGCCCCTCCCTGGAGAGGACCCGCCTCAGGACGAGGTCGCCGCCTCGAGCGTCCTGGAGGGGATGTTGCAGCAGTGATATTGCCGCAACGCCTGTTGATACCTTGCCGCCCGTAGTGCGGCTTCGCGGCGGTGTTCCTCCCGAGGCTGAGCTGTTCTTGAAAGTGGTGGTGTCGCTGATGGCTTGAAGAGCCGTTCCTCAAAGACGCCGGGCTCTTGGGGCTGCCGCTTGGATGCCCTCTTAGCGATGTCGTCAGCTTCCTTGTTGGTGCCCCGGGGTACGTGCCGCAACTCCAGGCCCAGGAACTCCTTCTCCATCTTGCTCACCTCCGCGAGGTATGCCTCCATGTGCTCATCCTTCGGCTCATATACCTTGTTGGAGAAGTTGACGAGGAGCTGTGAGTCGCCCCTAATGGTGAGGCGCTTCACCCCCAGAGCTGCCGCAGCCTTCAGGCCAGCTATGAGGCCTTCGTATTCTGCGATGTTGTTGGAGACCTTCTCGCCTTGCTGAAAGCAGAGCTGCACGGCGTAGTAGAGTTTGTCTTGAGCGGCCGAGATGAGTACTGCTCCAGCCCCCGCGCCCTGGTGCGCGAAAACGCCATCGAAATACATGACCCAGCCATTTGGCGCCTCACTTCCTGGTGAGGTGGACCGGTCTTCGCCTACTTCAAGCGCCGGGGCACCCGTCCATTCCGCCACAAAATTAGCGAGTGCGGCTCCCTCGATAACCCTAGTAGTGCTGAGCTCCAACTGGAATGCCTGCAGCGCGATGTTCCACTCAGCGACCCTTCCAGCAGAGTTGGGGCTCCTGCGCACTCTCTCCAATGGGTAGGCTGAGACGACCTTGATGGGGTGGCCCTGAAAGTAGTGCCGCAACTTGCGCGCGGCCACCAAGAGCGCGAGCAGGAGCTTCTGAGGCATGGGATATCGTGCTCTCGCGTCCCGCAACACTGTGCTGACGAAATACACCGGGTGCTCGACGAGGGCTGGCGCGTTGGTGAGGCTCGTGTCTTGCGGAAGTTGAGGCGTCTCCTGAGGTAGTGGAACTCCCGACGCCTGATCGCTTGCGGGAATCTCGGCGGCGTCGTCCTGCCGAGCTTGGTCCTCTGTTGATGCCGCTACGGCTCTTGCTGCGCCTTCCTGATCTTGCGTCATCCCGACTAGCGGCTTAGCTTGGCGCGACGTGCCTTTGGCTTGGTGCTCTTCCCGAACCGCCAACAGCGCCGCGCTGGAAGAGTATGGGGTGGCGGCAAGATAGACTACTAGAGGCTCCAGAGGTCGTGGCGCCACCATCACTGGAGGGATGGTCAGGTATCTCTTGAGGTCTTGAAAAGCTCGGTCGGCCTCTGGGGTCCACTCAAACAGGCCCTTCTTCTTAATCAGCTTGAAGAAGGGTAGGGCGCGCTCTCCAAGCTTGGAGATGAAGCGTCCCAACGTAGTTACCCGACCAACCAGCTTCTGCATTTCCTTGAGGTTCTGCCGTGGGCTCATGTCTTCAATGGCCTTGATCTTCTCCGGGTTCACCTCGATCCCTCTGTGGGACACGAGGAATCCTAGCAGCTTGCCGGAAGGGACGCCGAACATGCACTTCTCTAGGTTAAGTCGCAAGTTCACCTGGCAGGCTCGCGAAGGTCTCCTCCAGATCTTGGATCAAGGTTCTTGCCTCCCGAGACTTCACCACAATGTCGTTGACGTAGGCCTCCGTGTTTCTCCCGAGCTGCCGCCCTAAGGCGATGTGCATCAACCACTGAAAGGTCACGCCCGCGTTGCACAGTCCGAAGGGCATGCAGGTGTAGCAGTACACCCCACACGAGGTCAGGAAGGTTGTCTTCTCTACATCTTCTACCGCCATTTTGATTTGGTGATACCCTGAGAACGCATCCAGGAAGCACAGTAGGTCGCACTCGGCGGTGGAGTCGACGATCTGGTCGATGCGTGGAAGCGGGAACGGATCTTGGGGGCAGGCCTTGTTGAGGTTGGTGAAGTCAACGCACATTCGCTCCTTCCCGCCTTTCTTCGGCACGACGACGGGGTTTGCCAGCCATTCGGGGTACCGAACCTCGCGAATGGCACCCGCCGCCTCTAACTTCAGGTTTCTTGGACGATGAAGGCCTGCTTCTCCGTGGACCGCCGTCTCGCATGCTGCTTCACAGGGTGTACGTTGGGGACCCTCAAGTGATGCTGAATCACCTCTCTTGGGACCCCCACCAGCTGCTTGGGTTCCCATGCGAATATTTCCTTGTTCGCGTGCAAGAACTTCACCAGTGCTTCCTCTTGGCTTGGGTCGTGGTCGGCACCTATGGTAAAGGTGGCTCCTGAGGACCCGTCCTCATCGACCGGCACCTGCTTGGTTTCCGCTTTGTCTTGGGTGAACAGCTGCTTCTTCTTGGTTGGTGCGGCTCCCTTGGCCTCGGGGGTGCCCGCATCGGCGGGCTGCGCCGCCGCGGCGGTCTTAAGGGCAATCTTAAGCACCGTCAAGGCCTCCTTGGCGTCTCCCTTGACAGTGAGGACGCCTTTGCTTCAAGGCATCTTCATGAGGTTGTAGGCCGGATGGGTCGCTGCCATGAACTGGGCCAGAGCTGGGTACCCGAGGATGGCATTGTACGGGAGGCCGATGCGGGCGATGTCGAAGTCGACCAGCTCGGTACTATAGTTGTCGCGCATGCCGAAGGTGACAGGGAGGCGAATCTGCCCCAGGGAGTGGGCGGCGCCACCGCCAATTCCTGAGAAAGGCTTGCTGAGGCTGAGCCGCTCGAGCGGTACGTGAAGAAGGCTGAAGGCCTCCACGGAGAGCACGTTGAGGCCAGCGCCGCCGTCGATGAGGGTCTTGGTAACGGCCACGTTGCAAATAGTGGGCGTGCAAAGCATCGGGAGCATACCCGAGCCGGCAGTGGTGACAGGGTGGTCTTCCGAGTCGAAGGTGAGGTCAGCCTCGGGCGCAGCCCAGCCCGGCGGAGCCCCCAAGCGCTTCGAAGCGGCACCGATTTGGCGAAGGAATGGCTTGATGTGGCGATCTGAAGGCGGTGCTTGAGAGCCACCTAGCAGGGCCGCGACCGTGTGGTGCGCCGGTGCCGCATAGCGCGCAGTGAAGAGGCCGCGCAGCTCCTCCCAACATGCCATCGTGGATCCGGGGATTTTGAGAAGCCATGCGCGTGGCGTGCCAGTGAGGGCCATGGGAAGCCAGTTGGCCATGGCCTTGTCGTCGCCCCGGCCTCGAGGACAGCCTACTCATATGCCAGCAGGAAAGCTGACGGGTCCGCCGCGCGGTCGTAGCGCGACGGCATCTCCGGCTTGAACTTGGGCGGCCACTGCACCCGCCGCAAGGCGGGGGCCAGGGCTCGGAGCCCCCTGGCCCCGTCATCGATGTCTGCCGCCGGAGCCGGGAATGAGACGCCTGCCATGAGGGTGGAGCGCGGTGGTGGCAGAGTGCAGATCGATGGGAGGGAAGCTACGGCGCACCCCCTACCTGGCATGCCAAACGTCGGATCACGGGTTCCGGCAAAACCGTTAAGGTTTGAACCCTGGGGTGCGCGCGAAGTTCTCCCCCAATCGATCCAGGTCCTAGCTTGCTAAGATCTCATGGATGAACTCGACGAACTCACAACACAAGGGACACAGGGTTTATACTGGTTCGGGCCACCGTTGTGGTGTAATACACTACTCTAGTGTGGTGGTGGTGGATTTCCTCTTGGGCTGATGATGAACAGTAGAAGGGGAAGAATAGCCTCCTGAGGTTCAGGTGTTCTTGTGCTTGGTGTGCGGCTAAGGATCAGCTAAAGATCAGATGAAGATCAGATGCCCCCTACGGTGGTGGCTACTCCTACTTATAGAGGCCCTGGTCCTCTCCCCAAATATTGAGCGGGAAGGGAGCCAACAACGGCCAATTTGAAAGGGGACAACTAGTATAGCTTATCCTGACAAAAGCGATCTTCGCCTGCCAAAGGCTCTGGTGGTGACGCCGCCTTGGGCTCCATGGTGACCTTTGGCTCGCCGTCCCACTGGTCTTGGTCTCGTTGCACCGATAAGGAAACCTTTGCCCAACTCCTCGGTACTCCGCGCCTGCGCTTGCTTCCTTAGCACCAAAGGGGAAACAAGGACACTGCGCGCGCTGGCGCCCGCCTGATCTTGATCATCATGGCTCACGTCATGAGAACCTCGCGAGGTTTGCCTTGCCTTGATCTCTCCGCCCATCGTGAGCCAACCTGGTGGGGCCGCTCCTGAGGAGGTCTTGTGTCGTCTGCCTCGCGAGGCTTGGCCCTTCGCGAGGGTCTTGAATGCTTGTTGGTGAAGATGGGTCATACGGGCCCATGTGCAGAGCCACGCCATGGGCTGCAGGCAGGCAAGTCTGGGGACCCCCGTTCGCAGAACACCGACAGTAGCCCCTGGGCCCAAGGCACACTCGGGCTTGGCTTCGAGGCGAAGCCAAAGGCCATGTGCGGAGCACCGCGGGCCCCAAAAGCCTGCGGCCTTGGTCGACGCGTGGCGGTTGATTGGACGTGGGCGTCTCCGCTTCCCCATGCTGCCTCGGCAACTGCCCGACTTGACAAGTCCCCGCGACATGCAAGGGAAAACCATCATTACCTGTGATCATGGGAGGCGCCAGTTGGCCTTTTCCTCGCGAGGGTCTTGAATGCTGACGGGTCCGCCGCGCCGTCGTAGTGCGGCCGCATCTCCGGCTTAAACTTGGGTGGCCACTACACCCGCCGCAAGGCGGGGGCCAGGGCTCGGAGCCCCTTGGCCCCGTCATCGGTGTCTGCCGTCGGAGCCGGGAGCGACACACGTGCCATGAGGGTGGAGCGCGGTGGTGGCGGAGCGCAGATCGACGGGAGGGAAGATACGGCGCACCCCCTACCTTGCGCGGCAAATGTCGGATCACGGGTTCCGGCAAAACCCTTAAGGTTCGAACTCTGGGGTGCACGCGAAGTTCTCCCCCGATCGATCCACGTCCTAGCTTGCTAAGATCTCACGGACGAACTCGATGAACTCACAACACAAGGGACACAGGGTTTATCCTGGTTCGGGCCACCGTTGTGGCGTAATACCCTACTCCAGTGTGGTGGTGGTGGATTGCCTCTTGGACTGATGATGAACAGTACAAGGGGAAGAGCAGCCTCCTGAGGTTGAGGTGTTCTTGTGCTTGGTGTGCAGCTAAGGATCAGCTAAAGATCAGATGAAGATCAGATGCCCCCTATAGTGGTGGCTAGTCCTACTTATAGAGGCCCTGGTCCTCTCCCCAAATATTGAGCGGGAATGGAGCCAACAACGGCCAATTTGAAAGGGGACAACTAGTACAGCTTATCCTGACAAAAGCCGTCTTCGCCTGCCAAAGGCTCTGGTGGTGACGCCGCCTTGGGCTCCATGGTGACCTCCACCTCACCGTCCTGCTGGTCTTGGTCTCATTGCAGCGATAAGGAAACCTTTGCCCAATGCCTCGGCACTCCGCGCCTGCGCTTGCTTCCTTAGCACCAAAGGGGAAACAAGGACACTGCACGCTGGCGCCCGCCTGATCTTGATCGTGATGGCTCATGTCACGAGAACCTCGTGAGGTTTGCCTTGCCTTGATCTCTCTCCCCTCGCGAGCCAACCTGGTAAGGCCGCACCTGAGGAGGTCTTGTGTCGTCTGCCTCGCGAGTCTTGGCCCCTCGCGAGGGTCTTGAATGCTTGTTGGTGAAGATGGGCCGTACGGGCCCACGCGCAGAGCCACGCTGTGGGCCGCAGGCAGGCAAGTCTGGGGACCCCCGTTCCCAGAACGCCGACAGTAGCCACGCCCGGGACGAAAACCGCAAACGAACTCCATCGAAGGTAGGTCGCAGTGTGGCCCAATATAGAGGAGCTGCACACCCTCTTTGCTTCACAGACGAAGTAATGGAGCACGAGTTCCCAGACGGGTTTAAGCCCATGAATATCGAATCATAGGATGGAACAACGGATCCCGCGGTATGGAATGAGGATTTCCTCCTCCATATCCACATGGCCCGTGGAGATGACCTTCATGCCATCAAATACCTACCACTAAAACTCAAAGGACTTGCTAGGTACTGGTTAAACAGTCTGCTGGAAAATTCTATTGGCAGCTGGGAAGATTTGGAAGACGCCTTCCGAGACAACTTCCAAGGAACATATGTCCGGCCACCGGATGCCGATGACTTAAGTCACATTGTCCAGCAGCCTGGAGAGTCCGCCAGGAAGCTCTGGACTTGGTTCTTAGTTAAAAAGAACCAAATCATCGATTGTCCGGACGTGGAAGCCCTCGCGGCCTTCAAACACAGCGTCCGGGATGAATGGCTCTCCCGCCACCTCGGTCAAGAAAGACCTAAATACATGACTGCCCTTACCGCTCTAATGACCCGCCTTTGCGCGGGAGAAGACAGCTGGCTCGCTCGTAGAAGCAACAACGCCAGCGACCTAGGCACTTTAGAAATCCGAGACGGCAATGGCAAGCCACGACGCAGCGAGCACAAACGTCGCAATGATAACGAAAGAACGCGCGATACAGCGGTTAACGCCGGGTTCGGCGGTCCCAAACCCGGGCAACGGAAAAAGCCATTCAAGGCGAACAGAGACGGACCATCCAATTTAGATAGGATATTGGATCGACCCTGCCATATTCATGGCCACCCCGACAAACCAGCTAATCATACCAACAGAAGTTGTTGGGTTTTCAAGCAGGCCGGCAAGCTCAACACCGAACACAAAGGGAGGAGGCCGCCCGGTGTTAGGGACGACGAAGAGACCCACCAACCAAATACCAGGGGTCAGAAGCAATTTCCCACCGAAGTAAAAACAGTGAACTTGGTATACGCGACACACAACCCTATGAGGAAGCAGGAGAAACACTCCCTCCGGACTGAAGATTATACTGCGGCAACTTCATTACAAAACGGTCCTATTAAACCGCATACCTTGTTGGCCATTAAGCCACCGGTCTCCATTCAACATGATCGACCAATTCCAGAGCGGAAATAGCAGTTCGGCTTCCGCCGCCCACCTCATATACCTGCGAAATTTGTATCGCGCATACATAACTACGCACTTAAGATACCATGGGCATCGGCGGAAGCAGAATACGGACAAGCCTGCAATGATTTTCGTAACATTTTTTCTCTAAATTACTCTTTCTTTCTTCATTATCTCTTAAAACAGGTGACGCAAAGGACAAACATCTAACTGACTCTATCGGAGTTCGGATCCATACACTCACCTAGGGGGCTACTTCCGTCAAGGAATCCCCTCACCGAGGACAGGCGGCGCAGACGTGCGACAGGAGGCACAAATAACTTTTTGTAGACCGCACTCTTTATTTTGAGCCTGTAATATGCCTTTTTCCTCCGCCTTCAACCCCGGGCATGTCAAATAGCCTGGGTTGCGGTCTTTTTATCTATAAAGTAACCATTGGCATACCACTCAGGTCCCAGTAAACATAATCCGCATTCATCATTCGTTTCTTTTTCAACAATGAGTTTGGCTCCTATGGTTGTTTCACACACATACCTCGGCATAACCTGCCAGGGGCTCGGTATGGGAACAAATGAGTTGCCGTCAAAGTCCGAACAGCTTTATAGCGTACTTCGGCGTCGCGAGTTTGGCCTTATATGCATCAGCTCCGAATCATGTCTTGGGTCAATGGTTGGGTTGCCCGTCTCCTGTGCTTGCTACCTTACGTTCCGCTCCATCAGCTAGGGTAGTAAAGGGAGAACTACTGCAATTGTGCTTCCGGTTCATTTGGTCAAGCACCTCAGTAGAGAAAGCCGAAAACCGACTGTCATGATGCTGCGAGAGCTGGTCAACCACTCGATGACTTATCGGAATCTTTCGCGATTCCCTCCGTATTATACGAAGGACCTTTTTCTTCAGGTCATATATGTAACGCACCATATCGGAATAAGCCGTACATATACCAGGGGCTATATCCTAGTCCCCCTATAAAACTCCTATGGCCAAGTGAAAGTGTTAATGCCCTATAGTCCGATTGCCTCGTTCACCGCATTGACACCTCCTTCGCGGACTAAGACGTTGGGTCAAGAGTGCTCAGATGCATTTTCGAACACCCCCGTATTTCCTACGAGGGGGCTGAAGCCGATGACTGGAAAACTTTCAGATAATATACAAACAGCCGCACAGGATGAACAAAAGCCTTTTAGGCAAAACTAAAATATAGACTGATTATAAAAATTGTCTTTTACAATTCGGATACATTTCACTCGAATATTACGTCTTTCGAACATTGACCCTCTATCAAGCGGGCAGCCTCTAAGACGTCCTCAAAATAATGCTCTGGTGCGTGATGGTCCTTGCCCTTGGGTGGACCCTTCGCTGCAACATTGATGCCTTTCATCTTCCCCCAGTATGTCTTCACACAGGCACAGGCCACCTGTACACCTTCAGCATGCCGACCGTTTAACGGCGTCGATACGTGGCACCACATCAGCAAGCTGCCGCACCAAGCCGAAATAGCTATTTGGAATAGGCTCAGTCGGCCACAGCTGGATTATGACGTTCTTCATGGCAGCGCCGGATATCCTTTGAAGCTCGGCCCATTGGGACATCTGTTCATTTCGCAGCAGAGGGCGTTTTGATGCACCAAACTGCGACCAGAAAAGCTTCTCCGTTGCATATCCCTCTTGCGTTCGGTAAAACTGCGCCGCATCGGAAGAGCTCTTCGACAAGTCCAAAAACACGTCTGGAGAGCTCCACACTTGGTTAAGCTGAGCATAATTCGGATCGCCGAACTTGGTCTATAATAAAAAGGGCTTACCAGCCGCAATCTCTCCAGCTTGCCGGATCTCCTCACGGGCCGCTCTAGATTCGGACCGCGCTTCTTTCGCCTCTCGCAAGGCCTTGTCAAGATCAGCCGTCTTGGCTTTATTCTCCTTCTCAAGGAATTCACATCGGCTAGTGGCATTTTTTAGTTCGAGCGCCATCATGGATATTTTCCCCTCGTCTTGGCGACAAGCAGCCTATTTAGCCTTTAACTCGGCCGATGCCTTTTTGGCAGCCGCATTACTAAATCGGGCCTGCTCCTTGGCCCAGGCTAGCTCCGCCCGAAGTCTCAACGGCGGAGGCACCATCTGCAACCATGCATATACCAGTATGCAATTTTCAGCATCATTCTTATATTATACACATATATGTGTAATTACTGCCCGAATATATACCTTGTGATTCATCAAGACGCCTATTGATTAACGCAATATCATCCCCTGCCACATCAAGCTTTCGCTGCAGCTCGGCAACTTCTGTAGTCTGGGCAGTCGTCAGGGGCGAGACAACCTGTGTTCCAATTAACCAGAATATTCCCTGAGCATATCTTTTTGATCCTCTGATCGCCTCCCATGCGAAGCCAACCCGAGTCTCAAGGGCTACTACCTATACAGAGGTGCATGTTGCAAACAAAATATAGTTGAAAATATTACATCACAAACATCGAAGCCTCTTAGCAGGCTCATGAAGGCTTCATTCAATCTGCTCGTCACGGACAGAATCCTCTCAACCACTGTACCCATCTGTCAGGACCCCGATTCTAAGTCACACCGATCTAGCATGTAACACCTCATATCAATTTGCGGCCTCACGCACGGTATTCCCACGGGTGCCGCCTTACCTGGCCCGGGACCGTTTAAGCCTTTTGGCTCATGTATATGATAGTGTCGCTAGCATCCATATGACAGAGAACCCGGGCCGACATGACTAGTCGTGAACCCAAAGTGGCACTAACTTACGGGGACAGGCATACATGAAACAACATCGAGCATGTCAGTCACCAGATTGTGAATCCGGGCTGTAGCAACTGGGCTAACAGTACTCTAGGAACCCGGGCTGTAGCAGGCTAGCAGGACTCCGGATGTCACCGCGTGACATTTCCCCGAAGGGACAGACACATGAACGAAGTGTATCACATGCCGGCCAGTCTAGGTGTTCCGGAGCAGTAGTGCTAGGCTAGCAGGACTCCGGTAAACCGGGCTGTAGCGGACTACCAAGGCTCAGTGGAAGCACCAGACTACATTTCCCCAAAAGAGAGGCTACCAAGGATAAACAACTAGATTGTCGGATCGCACACATACCAAGCATTTCAATCATACACACAATATGCTCAATATGTGCAAATACAACATGACATCACAAGAAGACTCTACGACTCAGAGTATTTATTCATTAGGCTCCGAGGAGCCAAGTATTACAAACATGGGTCTCATGACCCAACATACAGAGCATACAGGCAATAAGCACATGCGGAAGCTTAACTTGTCTACGTACATCCAACTACAAATGAAGAAGGCTCAGAAGCCTGACTATCTACAAGACCCTCCCAAGGGTACAAGATCGTAGCTGAGGTAACATGCTAAACGTCGAAGTCCACACGGAACTACTACTGAGACTGAAGTCTCTCTGCAAAAACATAAATTAAGCAAACGTGAGTACAAATGTACCCAGCAAGACTTACATCAGAACTAACTACATATGCATCGGTATCAACAAGGGGGTGGTGGAGTTTAACTACAGCAAGCCAGCTTTGACTCGGTGGCTATCCTAAACTACGACTGCAAGTAACTCTTTTGAGGTGGAGCACACGAGTCCACATATTCACCATATCAATACACCACTATGGATCCGCTCCCGTCTTCCTACGAGAATGCCATCCATAGCACTCATGCTTATCTTGCGCATTTTAGAGTATCCACTTTCACTTGTCTATGAACTGTACAGGCAACCCAGAAGTCCTTTTCCGCGGACACGGCTATTCGAATAGATGATGTTAACCCTGTAGGGGTGTACTTCTTCACACACGCTCTCGCCACTTACCACCATGTACACGTCGTGTATCTCGGCAACCTTCAAGCGGAAGCCTGGCGAGGGAGTCGGCCACAACCTGACTAACCACAGAAGTCTCTAGTCCAGGTTTATCGCCTATTCGGGTTCCATCCGAAAGGAGATCCGGTCGGGGTTTCGCTCACGGCCCCAAACGATGTGAGCAGGGTTCCCAAGCCCACCATCCGGGTGCCACTTGGTACACCGTGCCACTGTGCCTAGTCTGTCCCAAGCCCACCTGTACCGGGTGCCACTTGGTAGACTACTAACACTACCTACAAACACCAGAAACTAGTTGCAACTCCTGGACAAAGATCGAGTTGGTTAATAAGCCGAGAGGGGTCGAGTTACCGGAACCCAATGTGTGGTAGTAATTGTTCATGGATCACAAACACAGAACTCAGTTCCTGAGGACGGTTTCAGTGAGACAACCCACCATGTACTCCTACATGGCCTCTCACCGCTACCTTTACCAAATCGTGTTCACACACTTAGCTCTCAACAGTAGGACATGTTCACAACTTTCCAATTCATCCCCGGTGAATCAGACCTGACTCAACTCTAAGCAGTAGCAGGCATGACAAACAAGCATGAATGAGTAGGCACATCAGGGCTCAAACAACTCCTACTCATGCTAGTGGGTTTCATCTATTTACTGTGGCAAGGACAGTTCATGCAGAGGAAAGGGGTTCAACTACCGCGACATGTAACAATTGAATCGCTGTTGTCCTAATGCTGTAAAAGAGAGCAGAAGCGAGAGAGTGGGATTGTATCAGAATGAACAAGGGGGTTTTGCTTGCCTGGCACTTCTGAAGATAGTATAGCTCTTCATCGGTGTCATCGAACTCATCGTCGGAACGTCGTCTACTCAGAGGGGACAAACACCGGCAAACAAGAGGGAAACACAATCGATGCAATGCAACAATATGATGCATGAACATGACAAGGCAATATGATGTGATTTGAGCTAATGCAACTAAAACCAGAAGGGTTTGAGCTAATTTGAACCAAGGGTTCAAATTCAAACTCAAGTTATGAATTTATGATGTTCATTATCATGTTTTGATCTATACAGCAAGGTTAAGTTGCTTTGTCATGCATGAAAACAGCATAAATGGATAGATTGGATTTTTCTGATAATTTTTCATATATAACTTGTTCCATTTGGGGTTACAGTTGAATTTCTATGAATTTAAGAAATTTAGGGCATTTTCTGGCATTTCTAAATTATTTTAAATCCAGAAAATGATTAACTACGTCAGCATTGTGTCATGCTGGTGTCAGCAGGTCAACAGGGCTGCCCCGGGTCAAACCTGACGTGTGGGGTCCACACTTCAGTGTCACAGTGTTAAATAGAGGGGGTTATTTCTAATCTAATTAAGATTAGTGGCGCTGGGGCCCACTGTCAGCGTCAGGGATTAGTTAAATGGTGGTTAGCATTAAGCTAATCACCTGGCAGGTCGGGCCCGCACGTCAGGCCGGCGAGGTCATCGCCAGCGACCTCTGGACGCGGTGGTGTCCGTAATTCAGGCGACGGGGGCGGAGGCTAAGGGCACCGGGGCGTAGCCCGGGCTCTCGCGCATCCAGGGGAGGCGACGGGAGGACGCGGGGTGGTCGGAGCTCGCCGGAGAAGAGCTTAGGGCGGCGGCCAAAACACGGCTCCGGGCGGGATGTGCCCGCAGGACACTGCAGGGGCTGCGGAGGGCCTCTACGGCCTCCTAGCGTCAACAGGAGCACGGTGACGCGCGCGGGAGCGGCTGGCTCAGGCTCTAGTCACGATGGCGCCATGGACGGCGGTGAGGTGCTCGCGGGTTCGACAGGTAGCAGGATATGGCGTGCAAGCAAAGGAACGGAGAGGGGGAAACAGACGGTGAGCTCACATGGATACCTTAGAGGTGGACGGCGAGCTCGGGGAAGGCCGAACGGCGACGAATATGACGGCGGCGATCCGCGGCACCGACGAGGGAGACGACGTCGAGGGCAGCTTTGCAGGGCGTCCCGGCTTGCGTGAGTCATCAGAGAGGTCGAGGACGGCAGCGCGGAGCTAATGGGCTTGTCGGAGAGGCGAGGCAGTGGCGGTGGGCGCGGCAACGGCGTGCGGCGGCGAGGGCAGTGCTCGGGCGCGGTGAGAGTGAGCGAGGGAGAGGAGGGGAAGGAACGAGAGAGAGTGAGAGAGGTGCGGGGTGTCTCCGTGGCACATCCAGAAGAGCCGGGGCGTCGCGGTGGAAGCAGGAGCTGGCGTGCGCGCGGCGATCACGCGCCCTGCCTACTGGCGTGAGGAGGAAGACGACAGAGGGGCTGCGGTGGGCTGGGCCAGTAGTAGTTGGGCCGGGTGGGCTGCCAGGTGAGCGCCAGGTCAGTCTCTCTCTCTTCTGCTTTTTTTGTTTTTGTTTTTGTTTCTGTTTTTCTTTTTCTGCTGTTGTTTTTTGATTTAGCATAGGTGCCAAACCATTTTATAAAATGCTGAAAAATATTTATAGCCACCTCTGAAATTAATTCCAACAGCCCAAAAATACTTTCAAGATTATTTGGACATTTAAAAAAATATTTATAGCATTTAAAATTCCCAAATGCAAATACATATGATTTAATTCAGTGATCCAAGTTTTCCTAGAAAAATGTGCAATATTTTTGGCAGAGGTTCAAGACCAATCCAAAAATGATGAACATTTTGTGAAGGCCATTTTGGGTTTAGTGGAAATGATTTTATCTGGACCCTAGTTGAATTTCATTTGCTGCTAGGGTTTATCAGCCCCCATTTCAAGTTTCATAAATTTTAGACATGATGCATGGAGGCTAATGCAAAGGCAGGCAAGGTCTGAACTGGGGATGTGACAAATCACCCCCACTAAACAAGAATCTCGTCCCGAGATTCAAGCGCAGGGTAAGATGAAGGGAAAACTTAACTAACATAATCTTCATGATCCAGGTTGCACTTTGTAAGGCATTCATTCAAACACCATCTTTGTCTCGACGTCTTGCTTCTGAAACCTCAACCAACACGACAACGAGAGAAAAAGGAAAACTCTAGAAGAAATCGATCTTCTCGAGGATCGGACAATTCAGGATCAACTCATGGAGTGAGACATTAAAACATCTCTCGAGTTTAGACACAAAACATACATCCAGAGGAATGGAGTGAACAGATGTCGAAGGTTCACTAGGTAGACAAAAATTTCACGCTTAACAAGGTGGTGAACGGTTGTCAACGATAGCGAGGAAACAATCGCCAAGATTCCATACCAGGGCACCTTAGGGAAGGTGCTCGTATAATTATTCCCTTAAGTGGCAAAAAGAATTACTTTTGATACATTGATCATTGAAACTCTTTATACCAGCCAAAGGCAATCACAAACGATCGTTTGAAGGGGTTCAAAAGGATTGCATACTCAAACTAGAATGGATGATGTGGACTACCTTGCTGAAGACAACGCAATGGATGGTTTTGCTTATCATCGAAAATGAATGGGACCCATGGTGAGTCCACTTTTGAAGAGGATCCTGGACAACAAATACTAAGAAGGCATACCATAATAAAATGGCACAAAGACGGGTTAGAATGTTCCAACCATCGTACCTGCCTGAGATTCAGATCTGGTTAAAACAGGATACTTCAGACTCAACATGTCTGCAAAAGAAAGTTTGCAACACAATTCGACGAGATGACGTTGCGAGATTATTGGGAGTTGAACTACGATAGCAGGCTCCAAAACATGAGCTGGTTCTGCTACATACATGTGAACACGCTGTCCCAGACAAGCATGACCACGTAGTAGTCTTATAATAAAACACTACCGAGTTCAGGTGGGGAACCATCAACAAGGATATCGGAATCTTGTGCATGAACTAGTATTCGCACAGCAACTCCTTTTCCTCGAACAAATCAATCAGTGGCTTGGGGTGCTAGGAATGCATATGGAATGAAGGTTGCAAGTCTCCAACCCACAGAATACTTCGCACACCTGCATGCATGACTTGGGATGATTCCAGAGGAGGCAAAACAAACCTTTCTCAAATTCATGGCGGCAACTTACACCTAATGCACGTGAACTTGGAGAAAGTCACTTCTTTCACCAAAACATATACCTCATGAGCGGAACACGAAGGCATTGCTTACAAAGTTTCCAACACTAGCTTAATATTCAACACAACTATGGAGAAGATAAGGATGTTGTCGATGGGCCTCAACCACAATTCATCCAGGTTTCCATATAAATGGAATTCCACAATCATATGAACAAGGTGATAGCATCGGTCAGACCAAAAGATGTAATGATGTATGCTTGAGGGATCAACCACGAGTAAAACAACATTACGAATATCGTTGGTTCTGATTTGATTTGACGATAGCCCACACTCAAATCAAAGTTTTGACAAGATAATTGATCCAACAACTGAACACGAGGACCAATCGATGAAGATGTCATCTTTCTTCAACACACACACACACCAGATAGCCCTTTGGAGTGAGCTAAGTGGATTAAGCTTTTATCTTCCAACTCTTCAAGTTGTTGTTCAGCTTAACCAACTAGCTCAGGGGTATCCAACACAGATTCTTGGAGAAGGGGTGGTTTAGGGACAAACCATCTTGATCACGAACTCAACATAACGGCCAGGGAACAACCTGGTGATACCTCCGAGAAGATATTCGGAAAATCACGAACCACCAATATGTTACTAAGCTCGAGAACAATCTTGCTTTTCAGGGCAAGAGGATGTGGTCAAATAAGCAAGGGGTTGACACAATCCTAACTCCTTGATCGAAAAAAGCACCAGGAAAATGGACTAGGTAGCACGATCAATTCTAGAATAATGATACGATAACCAACACGCTAAGAATGATATTATCATCCATTAAGTACCAAGCAACACACTTGCTAGCGGTATTGACTTCACACATCACGTTTCACTTGTCGGCATTCCGGTTGCAACCACACGGGGACCGAGGAATGAATAATGATGGCGAGAAGTATCACAGTATCAAGAGTTCATGGGACGGTGTGCAATTCCCATGACATTCTTGACATAAGACGGTACTACCTCAGGGTAGAACAAAATCAAAAGCTGGATTGGCATTTTGATCCGCGATACACAACTATTTTGACCCAACCTTGGATATGGATGAGGTACTGGAGTTTGTTTCTCCTAGTCACTCTGAAATAGAATGGCTTGACGGACCACAAGGATAATAGACACTGACGAACACGAGGGCACAACTATTCCTGACTATCACTTGATAGACGGAGGTTAGGATACAACTAAAGAGGGACAACCCAAAGGAATATATAATTTTCTGAGTTGTGGACGCATAGATTAGTATGTCGAACAAGTTCAACATATTTCTTCCGGATAACCCATGCAGAAAGGTAGGACTGACAGAGTCACAAACACAAATGGAGAACTCATTAGGAGCACTCTTATCGTGATCCTTCCGTTCAGAGAACGTCTGCCTTGGCTGGTTCATTGTATTGGAAGAAGGAAATACCACAAACCTCGAGGACTATCGCAAACATTACTAATATCCTAAAGGAACTAGCAACACTATCAACATGAGGTAAGTAGGGTGAATCTCGGGTTCAAGAACCCAGGAATAGAATACCTACTAACTAATAGCATCACGGGATGCTTTCTAGAATGATGGCCAGAATCATCACACGGGGAACACAAAACGTGGCTAGCTTACTAGGTAATCTACTAAGACACCTAGGGTCGTAATAATAACTCCAACATATATGTCGAGGCAATAAATTACCTCAACTCAGCAATTAGTGTGATTAACCTGGCCTAAAAGAACAACAAAACCAGAGGGACAGGATTTTGCAAATGCATCAGATGGTTTAGAAACCTGGGATGACTCGGACAGCATAACGGCTGTAAATGCTCAAAATGATTTGAGACATTCACAAGGATTTGCATAGTCACTTAACAACATGAAATCAAGGTTCTGGTTCAACTGACAACATACTAAAAGTAGTAGAAACTGAATTGAGGCCTGGAACCAACAATCCTAAGATTCTACGGATTGGAAACACATGATCCTAATAGAAAGACGAGAAAGCCTAGTTCTTAACCCCCGTAGAAAAGAAGAGGGTGACTCAGATCAGAAGGGCATAGGGTATAAGAAGTAAAAAGAGCCTTACGTCCCATTCCACAATCAATTCCCCTACATATAACTAAAGCATTTCTAGACTCAACTTTGACCAGTTTGGCTTGGTAATCCTACAGGCAGTCAGGCTCTGATACCAAAGCTGTCAGGACCCCGATTCTAAGTCACACCGATCTAGCATGTAACACCTCATATCACTTTGCGGCCTCACACACGGTATTCCCACGGGTGTCGCCTTACCTGGCCCGGGATCGTTTGCGCCTTTTGGCTCACGTATATGATAGTGTCGCTAGCATCCATATGAAAGAGAACCCGGGCTGACATGACTAGTCGTGAACCCAAAGTGGCACTAACTTACGGGGACATGCATATATGAAACAACATCGAACATGTCGGTTAGCAGCGTGTGAATCCGGGCTGTAGCAACTGGGCTAACAGGACTCCGGGAACCCGGGCGGTAGCAGGCTAGCAGGACTCCGGGAACCCGGGCGGTAGCAGGCTAGCAGGACTCCGGATGTCACCGCGTGACATTTCCCCGGAGGGACATACACAAGAACGAAGTGTATCACATGCCGGCCAGTCTAGGTATTCCGGAGGAGTAGTGCCGGGCTAGCAGGACTCCGGTAAACCGGGCTGTAGCGGACTACCAATGCTCAGTGGAAGCACCAGACTACATTTCCCCATAAGAGAGGCTACCAAGGATGAACAAGTAGATTGTCGGATCCCACACATACCAAGCATTTCAATCATACACACAATATGCTCAATATGTGCAAATACAACATGGCATCACAACAAGACTCTACGACTCAAAGTATTTATTCATTAGGCTCCGAGGAGCCAAGTATTACAAATATGGGTCTCATGACCCAACATACAGAGCATATATACAAGCAACAAGCACATGCGGAAGCTTAACTTGTCGGCGTACATACAACTACAAATGAAGAAGGCTGAGAAGCCTGACTATCTACAAGACCCTCCCAAGGGTACAAGATCGTAGCTAAGGTAACATGCTAAACGTCGAAGTCCACGCGGAACTACTAGTGAGACTGAAGTCTATCTGCAAAAAGATCAATTAAGCAAATGTGAGTACAAATGTACCCAGCAAGACTTACATCAGAACTAACTACATATGCATCGGTATCAACAAGGGGGTGGTGGAGTTTAACTACAGCAAGCCAGCTTTGACTCGGTGGCTATCCTAAACTACGACTGCAAGTAACTCTTCTGAGGTGGCGCACACGAGTCCACATATTCACCATATCAATACACCACTATGGATCCGCTCCCGTCTTCCTACGAGAATGCCATCCATAGCACTCACGCTTATCTTGCGCATTTTAGAGTATCCACTTTCACTTGTCTATGAACTGTACAGGCAACCCAGAAGTCCTTTTCCGCGGACACGGCTATTCGCATAGATGATGTTAACCCTGCAGGGGTGTACTTCTTCACACACGCTCTCGCCACTTACCACCATGTACACGTTGTGTATCTCGGCAACCTTCAAGCGGAAGCCTGGCGGGGGAGTCGGCCACGACCTGACTAACCACACAAGTCTCTAGTCCAGGTTTATCGCCTATTCGGGTTCCATCCGCAAGGAGATCCGGCCGGGGTGTCGCTCACGGCCCCAAACGATGTGAGCAGGGTTCCCAAGCCCACCATCTGGGTGCCACTTGGTACACCGTGCCACTGTGCCTAGTCTGTCCCAAGCCCACCTGTACCGGGTGCCACTTGGTAGACTACTAACACTACCTACAAACACCAGAAACTTGTTGCAACTCCTAGACAGAGATCGAGTTGGTTAATAAGCCAAGAGGGGTCGAGTTACCGGAAACCAATGTGTGGTAGTAACTGTTCATGGATCACAAACACAGAACTCAGTTCCTGAGGACGGTTTCAATGAGACAACCCACCATGCACTCCTACATGGCCTCTCACTGCAACCTTTACCAAATTGTGTTCACACACTTAGCTCTCAACAGTAGGACATGTTCACAACTTTCCAATTCATCCCCGGTGAATCAGACCTGACTCAACTCTAAGCAGTAGCAGGCATGACAAACAAGCATGAATGAGTAGGCACATCAGGGCTCAAACAACTCCTACTCATGCTAGTGGGTTTCATCTATTTATTGTGGCAAGGACAGGTCATGCAGAGGAAAGGGGTTCAACTACTGCGGCATGTAACAATTGAATCGCTGTTGTCCTAATGCAGTAAAAGAGAGCAGAAGCGAGAGAGTGGGATTGTATCGGAATGAACAAGGGGGTTTTGCTTGCCTGGCACTTCTGAAGATAGTATAGCTCTTCATCGGTGTCATCGAACTCATCGTCGGAACGTCGTCTACTCACAGGGGACAAACACCGGCAAACTAGAGGGAAACACAATCAATGCAATGCAACAATATGATGCATGAACATGACATGGAAATATGATGTGATTTGAGCTAATGCAACTAAAACCAGAAGGGTTTGAGCTAATTTGAACCAAGGGTTCAAATTCTAGCTCAAGTTATGAATTTATGATGTGAATTATCATGTTTTGATCTATACAGCAAGGTTAAGTTGCTTTGTCATGCATGAAAACAGCATAAATGGATAGATTGGATTTTTCTAATAATTTTTCATATATAACTTGTTCCATTTGGGGTTACGGTTGAATTTCTATGAATTTAAGAAATTTAGGGCATTTTCTGGAATTTCTGAATTATTTTAAATCCAGAAAATGATTAACTGCATCAGCATTGCGTCATGCTGGCGTCAGCAGGTCAACAGGGCTGGCCCGGGTCAAACCTGACATGTGGGGTCCACACGTCAGTGTCACAGTGTTAAATAGAGGGGGTTATTTCTAATCTAATTAAGATTAGTGGCGCTGGGGCCCACTGTCAGCGGCAGGGATTAGTTAAATGGTGGTTAGCATTAAGCTAATCACCTGGCAGGTCGGGCCCGCATGTCAGGCCGGCGAGGTCATCGCCAGCGACCTCTGGACGCGGCGGTGTCCGCAATTCAGGCCATGGGGCGGCGGCTAAGGGCACCGGGGCGTAGCCCGGGCTCTCGCGCATCCAAGGGAGGCGACAGGAGGACGCGGGGTGGCCGGAGCTCGCCGGAGCGGAGCTCGGGGCGGCGCCCTAAACACGGCTCCGGGCGGGATGTGGCTGCATGGCACGGCAGGGGCTGCGGAGGGCCTCTACGGCCTCCTGGCGTCACCAGGAGCACGGTGACGCGCGCGGGAGCGGCTGGCTCTGGTCACGGTGGCGCCATGGACGGCGGTGAGGTGCTCGCGGGTTCAACAGGTAGCAGGCTATGTGCACAAGCAAAGGAACAGAGAGGGGGAAACGGACGGTGAGCTCACATGGATCCCTTAGAGGTGGACGGCGAGCTCGGGGAAGGCCGAATAGCGACGAATTTGACGGCGGCGATCCGCGGCACCGACGAGGGAGACGGCATCGAGGGCAGCTCTGCAAGGCGTCCCGGCGTGCGTGAGTCGTCAGAGAGGTCGAGGACGGCAGCGCGGAGCTAATGGGCTTGTCAGAGAGGCGAGGCTGTGGCGGTGGGCGCGGCAACGGCATGCGGCGGCGAGGGCAGCCCTCGGGCGCGGTGAGAGAGAGCGAGGGAGAGGAGGGGAAGGAACAAGAGAGAGTGAGAGAGGTGCGGGGCGTCTCCGTGGCACATCCAAAAGAGCCGGGGTGTCGCGTTGGACATAGGAGCTGGCGCGCGCGCGGCGACCACGTGCCCTGCCTACTGGCATGAGGAGGAAGACGACAGAGGGGGCTGCGGTGGGCTGGGCCAGTAGTAGTTGGGCCGGGTGGGCTGCCAGGTGAGCGCCAGTTAAGTCTCTCTCTTTTCTGCTTTTTCTATTTTTACTTCTGTTTTTCTTTTTCTGCTGTTGTTTTTTGATTTAGCACAGGTGCCAAACCATTTTATAAAATGCTGAAAATATTTATAGGCACCACTGAAATTAATTCCAACAGCCCAAAAATACTTTCAAGTTTATTTGGACATTTAAAAAAATATTTATAGCATTTAAAATGCCCAAATGCAAATACATATGATTTAATTCAGTGATCCAAGTTGTCCTAGAAAAATGTGCAATATTTTTGGCAGAGGGTCAAGACCAATCCAAAAATGATGAACATTTTGTGAAGGCCATTTTGGGTTCAGTGGAAATGATTTTATCTGGACCCTAGTTGAATTTCATTTGCTGCTAGGGTTTATCAGCGCCCATTTCAAGTTTCATAAATTTTAGACATGATGCATGGAGGCTAATGCAAAGGCATGCAAGGTCTGAACTGGGGATGTGACACCGTCAAGGTACGATGTTCCTCCGAGACAGATGCTCTTCGCAGCATATCCCTCAACACATCCGGCGCCGCTGGGTCTCTGGAAGCCACTGTAGGAGCACGACCATCCTTTGAAGGAACCTGTTCACTCGTCTCTAGAATCACCGCTGGTTGAAAGCCGGAAAGTTCGGGGCCTTCATTGTTGGCCCCTGAATCCCGGATGATCAGAGGCTCACCTTCGGGTACTGCCCCCTTCATCTCTCATGCCGCTTGTTGATCAAGAAAAACCCTCCGAGACGACACTTCGGAGTCGTCCGCCTTATTAGGCGAGGAAACCGGGGGAGGCGTCTCGCTTTCCATCATCTATGGGAGAAGATCTCCTGAAGAAGAGGATCACTCGGGAACACTCTGCGCCGAACTGTGAAGACACGCGTGAATATTACGTGTCAGTTCGATAACAGGTATGGAACGAGATGTGATTAAAGCACCCCAGATTTGCTTACGATTTGGTCGAAGGCCTGTCCTCACGAGGGAGCTGTTCAACGGCGTCGCCTTCCAATCCCGAGCCGCCCGACGAGGGCATCTTGCCCCTCTTGGGAGTCAGTTCCTCCCAACCTTCGGAGGCGGCCCTTTTCTTCCTGTATGGAGAAGGGATGCTTGCTTCTCCTTCGCCTTTGTCTTTGGGCGAAGAAATGTCGATTTCCCCGGACTCGGTGTCTTATTTACCTCCGAAACAAAGGTCATCCTTGGTCTTCCCACTCTCCACCTTGCCCCCCTCCACCGGCACCTGATACGGTGCCGGTGCTAGCATCCTTGTTAGCACAGGGTCCGCTGAGTCTTCGGGAAGAGGGGCCGGACACCTAATTTGTTCCGCTTTCTTTATCCAGCCCTGGAAAGAGATGGTTTGCTTAGTGTCTTACCACAGGATACCTGATTATGAGGTGTTCAGCGGACGGGTACTTACTGTGGTGTCAGGATGGTTACAGTCAAGGCCGATATCTTTGGTAGTATCCAGCCACTGCTTTCGTTTCCCGAAGAATTATTTCCACATCCCTTTGTGCATAGTGCCGAAGAAGTGTTGAAGTGTCTGTGGCCCTTCTGGATTAAACTCCCACATGCGGAGAGGCCGTCTCTGGCACGGCAAGGTCCGACGGACCAACATTACTTGAATAACGTTGATGAGATCAATGTCCTTTTCGAGGAGGCTCCGGATGCGGCTCTGCAGAGTCTGCACCTCACCAACTGACCCCCAGTCTAACCCCTTATTAATCCATGATGCGAGCTGGATCGGAGGGCTGGATCGAAACGCAGGCGTAGCCGCCCACTTGGAACCATGGGTCTCGGTGATATAGAACCACTCCCGCTGCTATAAGTCGGAGGATTCTGTGAAGGATCCTTTTAGCCAAAGAGCGTTATTAAGCTTGCTCACTGTGGCACCACCGCACTCTGCCTGCTTCCCCTCTATCACCTGTGGCTTCACATTGAAGGTCTTGAGCCACAAGCCGAAGTGTTGAAGGATCCGAAGGAAGGCCTCACACGTGACGATGAACGCCGAGATGAGAAGGACAGAGTTCGGGGGCAGATCATGAAAATCCAGTCCGTAATAGAACATGAGCCCACGGACAAAGGGATTAAGGGCGAATCCTAACCCCGGAGGAAGTGGGAGACAAACATGACCCTCTCGGCGGATCTGGGGGTAGGGATAACCTGCCCTTCAGCAGGGAGCCGATGGAGGATTTCTGCGGTCAGATATCTTGTCGCCCTAAGCTTCGCAATATCCTCTTCTTTGACAGAAGAAGCCACCCACTGGCCTTGGAGGCTGGATCTGGACATGACTGAGGATTGTGGCGATTGAAACTTGGGTGTTAGAACTCGAGGTAGCGACGGCTGAGGAAGAAGCAAGCGTGGAAGAGAGGGACGGGTCTGCACCCCTTTATAAAGGCTGTATCGAACGCCTCCTCCTGGGCCTTAAAAGTTGCATATTCCTAAGGAGTTGTACCCAAGAGACGGTTGGGTTACCCACGTCCGTGTTGATAAGAATCCCTTAATAAGGGGAGACGATCTCAGCTTGGATAAGACGTGCCAATAAAGCCGCGCCTCGAAACCCGGGGCTAACAACGGGTTTAAAATAATGTCCTGATGGTGGCGAAGCGTTGTGCTATGAGCAGTTGTCGGTGGATTGGATTTTTAAATTGTTGTGCCCTCTGCAGAAGTATACAAAACTTATGTTATAGGTCCGGACACGTTCAATACGTCCGAAGACTATCTTGGAGTTTGGAAGGAGGAACCCACCTTGCAATGCCGAAGATAGATCTACGTGCCGGATACCTTGTCATTGAAGCCAGGTTCAGGGGCTACTGAGGGAGTCCTAGACTAAAGGGTCCTCGGGCGTCCGGCCTGTTAGCCATGGGCCGGACTGATGGGCTATGAAGATGCGAAGACCGAAGACTGCACCCGTGTCCGGATAGGACTCACCTTGGCGTGGAAGGCAAGCTTGGCGACCAAATATGTAGATTCCTTTCTTTGTAACTGACCTTGTGTAACCCTAGATCCTCCCGGTGTCTATATAAACCAGAGGACTTAGTCCGGAGAGGACATACACGTTACCATAGTCATAAAGGCTAGACTTCTAGGGTTTAGTCGTTACGATCTCGTGGTAGATCAACTCTTGTAATACTCATATTCATCAAGATCAATCAAGAGGGAAGTAGGGTATTACCTCCATAGAGAGGGCCCGAACCTGGGTAAACATTGTGTCCCCTGTCTCATGTTACCATTGACCTTAGACGCACAGTTCGGGACCCCCTATCCGAGATTCGCCGGTTTGGACACCGACAACGGGAAGGACAACGTGGCGCCCCGGTGCCCGGCCATGAAGCGCGCGACAAACCCGGCGGCTGGCGCGAAGCCGCCCGCCAAGAGGAGGCGCGGCGCTCCGCGGGCAATGTCGGGAAGACCCGCCGTCCCGGAGGTGCCCAGGTAAGTTCTCTTTCTACTAGGTTCGAGTTTCCAAGCGGTTCCTTTAGTTCTTGCGTGTTTACTTCGTCGGGCTTCAGTTCGCCGATCTCATTGGCGTTAGCAGCGGCGGATGCCGCATCCAGCGGGGGCACCATGTTCCAGAAAACCCGGACCAGCGCCATCGAACAGGACGAGGAGGTGGCCGATCCGGACCTCGGCCTGGACCCGGCTGACACCGAGGACCTGGCCTGGCGGGACCAGAACAGGGCCGAGGAGAAGTTGGAGGTTGCGTCGGCCCAGGCTTGGGTCAGCGCCGCAGCAGCGTGGGCATGGGCCGGCACGGAGCCGGCGCAGCCCGAGATGCCGGCGGTGATGGAGCCGGCGGCGACGGTCTTCATGCCGTCGTCGGAGGGGGAGCGCGACCAAGGTGGCTGTGCGGACGTGGTGGACCTTGACCGGGAGGTCGTGGATGTGGATGACGACACCCCGCCGCAGACCGACCTGGTCGAGCGGGTGGAGGTCGAAGGAGGCGGCGGTGACGCTGTCTTGGAGGAGGCGCCATGGATGGCACCGGAGGGGTCACCTCGGGCGCCGACAGGTGGGGCGCCACAGGTCGCGGCGCTGCAGGCGACTCTGGCCGCCGTGCCGGAGAGAACGCTAGAGAGGGCACTGGAGCGGGCGCCGGAGAGGGCACTGGAGAGGGCGCCGGTCATGGAGGTGGCAGTCAGCGGCGAGTACGCCTTGGTGCCTCGGTCGGAGAGGCGTCAGGTCGTTGGGTCGTGGCCGGCTCAGGGTGGGCCTCGCGAGGTCTTCTTCGGGCCCTTGACCCAGGAGGAGACGGCGATGGCCGCCGTGACCCAGCGCCTCCGAGGGCGCGCGGACGGGATCCAGGCCTTCGCCCAGGCCGAGGTGGAGCGGATGCGGGAGCTGGAGGGCCCCGTGTTCGTAAGTTCTCCCTTCTTGCTGCTTCTTTTTTAGTAGCGCACCCACTGGGTGTAGCCCCCGAGATTTGGGCCAATTACGTAGTAGTTGGGTCGAATCTTAAATTGCTGTCTTGTGCTGATCTTTGCTCCTTGCAGCAACTGGACTCCTACCGGGTCGGTGTCTTCAACCGGCTCTTGGAGAAGCACCGGCAGCTCAAAACGCAGCTCGCCGCCAAGGAGGAGGAGCTCGGCGTCACCGCATGTATTTTCCTTGCGTGCTATTTTCAGTGGGGGCGCGCTAGTGCACCCACTGGGTGTAGCCCCTGAGATTCAGGCCAACTACATAGTAGTTGGGTCAAATCTTAAAGTAACCCTTTGTTTCTAAGTCTTCTTCGTGCGGCCGCTGCAGCCGAAGTGTCGGAGGCGAAGGCGGAGGCGGCGCGAGCCCGGCAGGTGCTTGACGAAGCTGGTCGGCTGCAGGAGCAACGGGCGGGCGACAAAAGCCGGCTCGAGGCCGAGGTGGAGCGCCTCAAGGCAGAGGAGGCTAAGGTCGTGGAGGCCCAGCGGGCGCTCGATGAAGCTGGCCAGCGGTAGGAGCAGCTGGCAGTGACAAAAGCCGGCTCGAGGCCGAGGTGGACTGCCTCAAGGCGGAGGCGGCCAAGGTCGAGGAGGCCCAGCGGGCCCTTGCCGAGACCGGCCAGCAACGCGACAAGCTGGCCGGCGACAAGGGCCTACTCCAGGCCGAGGTGGAACGCTTGAAGGCGTTGGGGACCAAGATGGAGGAGGCCCGTCAGGTGGAGATCCGTCGCCGCGAGGAGTTCGAGAAGGCGGCCGAGGCTAAGGACACCGAGCTGAAGGAGGCCCTTGCCAAGGTCGCCGAATTGGAGAAGACACTTCAGGAGCGTGACCGTACCATCGCCAGGGAGCGACACGGTACGTTGCTTGAAGCGCAGCACCTGGAAGAGTCCTTCTCCAATAAGTGCTTTCTTTGGATCCTGCCGGGTTGGAATGCCGGCTCCTTTCCCTTGGTTATTGATTTGACTTGCTCTTCTTTTTGATAGGGGCCTTCCTGGAGACGCGCCGGCTAGCGGAGGAGGCCGTCCGCTTTCAGCGAGATCCGCAGGGAGTCGTGGGCTCCGAGACCGACCCGCAGGTTGCCTGGACCTTCCCGGAGATCGTGACCACCGCCGAAGCTTGTTTGTGATTCATGGGTGAGAAGATGGGGCGGCTCTCCGAGGCCGGCGCAGTGATGATGGTGGTCCTCTGGCCTGGCGCCGTTACGCCGAACAGCTTCATGCGGCTGGCGCGGTGGTTGGAGGCGGGCCCGGACCGGCCCCACACGTTGCGTGTTTCCGCCACCCGTGCCGGCGTCGAGATGGCGCTTAGGTTCGTGATGTCTTGGCATCCGGATCTGGCGCTGGAGGCGCTGATGGGCCAGCGAACCGGCGCGGAGCGCCAGTTGCAGGCGCAGGCCGGACAGATCGCCGCTCGGGCCAGCTACATCGCCGGTTTCGCCATCCACGATGAGTTCCAGCCAGAGCGAAGAGACGATGGCGGAGTCATGCCTGTCGACGACTTCTTCCTGCTTCTGGACGACCCGAAGGGCAGCTCCGAGGAGACGGGCAGATAATGCAATGGGGACGTCGATGAGGGAGACGCCGGTGCCTCGGTGAACCTGGAGGCCACCGAGGGGGAGCCGGCAGCTGCGCGACCCGGCGCTGGGGATGCATGAGGCTACCCTGTTTATCTTAGTAGAAATTTCTGTTAGGTAGCATGTCAGGACCCCGATTCTAAGTCACACCGATCTAGCCTGTAACACCTCATATCACATTGCGGCCTCACGCACGGTACTCCCACGGGTGTCGCCTTGCCATGGCCCGGGACCGTTTGCGCCTTTTGGCTAACGTATATGACAATGTCGCTAGCATCCATATGACAGAGAACCCGGGCCGACATGGCTAGTCGTGAACCAAAAGCGGCACTAACGTATGGGGACAGGCATACATGAATCAACATCGAACGTGTCGGTCAGTAGCGTGTGAATCCGGGCTGTAGCACTGGGCTAACAGGACTCCGGGAACCCGGGCTGTAGCAGGCTAGGCAGGACTCCGGATGTCACCGCGTGACATTTCCCCGAAGGGACAGACACAGGAACGATATGAATCACATGCCGGCCAGTCAAGTGTCCAGAGCAGTAGTGCTGGGCTAGCAGGACTCCGGTGAACCGGGCTGTAGCGGACTACTATGGCTCAAGGAGGCACTAGACTACATTTCCCCATAAGAGAGGCTGCCAAGGATAAACAACTAGATTGTCGGATCCCACACATACCAAGCATTTCAATCATACACACAATATGCTCGATATGTGCAAATACAACATGGCATCACAACAAAACTCTACAACTCAAACTACTTTATTTAAAGGGCTCCGGAGAGCCTTACATAACTTGTTCATACAGATAGGGGTCACATGACCCGACACTCAAGTCATACAATCATACAAGCACATGCGGAAGCAAATTGTCTGGGTACAGACGCTAGAAAGAAAGAAGGCTTGACGAAGCCTGTCTATCTACGTAGGCCCTTCACAAGCCTAGATCACCACCTGGGTGGCAAGTCACTCGTCGTCGTCGAGTTCTACATTGAAGCCATCGGAAGGGGCGGTGTTGTCATCTGAAAACAGTAATTGAAGCAACATGAGTACAAAGGTACTCAGCAAGTCTTACAACAGATCCTACTATACATGTTCATTCTCAAGAAGGTAGTGGAGTTATTGCAGCAAGCCAGCTTTGAGTCTTGGCTAAGCTATCCTACGAGACACCACTTGTGAAATAGTTTTCGCACACGAGTCCACTACACACCATTTCAATACTCCACCGTGGATCCTCCCTCGTCATCCCAGGAGAGGGCCATCCGCGGTACTCACACTTATCTTGAGGCTTTTAATAGTATCCATTTACTTGTCTATGAACTGCATAGGCGACCAAGTAGTCCTTTACCGCGGACGCGGCTATTCGAATAGTTTTATACCCTGCAGGGGTGTACTTCGTCACACACGCTCTCACCACTTACCACCGTTTACACAGTGTGTACTCGGCAACCTTCAAGCGGAAGCCCAGCGAGGGTGTCGGCCACAGCCTACCTAAACACTCGAGTCTCTAGTCCAGGTTTATCGCCTATTCAGGTTCCATCCACAGGGAGTCCGGCCGAGGTTTCCACATACGGCCCCGAACGATGTGTGCAGGGTTCCCGAGACACCAAACGGGCGACTCGGTACACCGGGCCACGAGCCTACCGCATCACAGCCCACCCCTTGGTCAGCGCTGTCCACGGCCTCCAGCTTACTAAAAACACCAAAAACTTGTGCAACTCCTGGACAGAGGACAAGGGTGATTAAGAAGCCGAGGGGGTCCATTGGTTTCGGGCCCAATGCGTGGTAGTAGCTGAATCTTAAATCACGCATGCAGATCTCAGTTCTTAGGGACGCTCTCAATGAAACAACCCACCATGTACTCCTACATGGCCTCCCATCGATACCTTTACCAAATCGTATTCAACACCTCACTCTCATTACCGACACACACTTTCACTCTAGTTCATCACCCTGATGAGCCAGACCTGACACGACTCTAAGCGTAGCAAGCATAGCATTGTAGGAACACAACATGGCTCAATCAACTCCTACACATGCTAGTGGGTTTCATCTAGTTACTGTGGCAATGACAGGTCATGCAAAGGAAAGTGGGTTCAACTACCGCAACACACAGCAGTTTGAATCGCGTTGTCTTAATGCAGTAAATAAGAGCATAAGCGAGAAGATGGGTTTGTATCGAAATGATCAATGGGTTGCTTGCCTGACGGAGTGGTGGTGGGATACTGCCCTTCAGTTGGATACTCGTGAATATCCTCGGAGGCAGGACCTACCACAATGAACACATCGAAGAAAAAATCAACACCAAGCAGGTGCAACAATATGAAGCATGCATGAGACATGGCAAAATGGATGTATTGGGCTAATGCAACTAAGACCAGATGGGTTTGTACTATTTTGAATCAAAGATTCAAATTCCCAAGTTCATATGTGGCCTCTTTTAGTGCTTTATCTTGTTCTACATTAAACAGTAGGTTAACTTGCTTAAACATGCACGAAACCAGTACAGATGGGTAGAATGGATTTTTCTGATCATTTTTCATATATAAATCTTTTCATTCTGAGCTATAGATTATTTTCTATGATTTTCTTAAGTTTGTGATAATTTCTGGAATTTCCAATATAAGAATAATTCCAGTAATTAAATTGCTTATTGCGTCAGCAGTGTGTCATGATGACATCAGCGGTCATCGGGGTCGTCCAGGTCAAACCTGACGTGTGGGTCCCCTTTGTCAGTGTCACTGTTAGGTAATTAACTAATTAGGATTAATTTTAAACTCTAACTCAGATTAATTAGCAGGCGGGCCCCACTTGTCAGTGACTCTGGGGAGTCAACCCGTGGTTAAACCACGCTGACTCGCCGGCGTTTAGCCGCCGGCGACGTCCAGACGCGGCGGTGGAATGCGGGATTCCTCCTCCGGTGACCAAATGGACGGCGGAGAGCGCCTACGTGTAGCTGGGAGCAAACCGCATCGACTGGTGGTGGTGTTGGAGCTCGGGGTCGCCGGAATCGACGCCAGCGATGAGCCGTGCGGCTGCCGGGGTACGGGTGTAGTCGAACCCATTGCTAGAGAGCACGGCGAGGGGCGTGCGATGGTGCTACGGGCTCCTGGCGATGCAGTGGAGCTAACGGCCATGGTGGTGCGACCGTTGGATGGCCGGAGCCTCGTCGGCGACGAGCTCGTGCGGCGGCGCGTACGGGTGAGCTATGTGCAGTGGCTACGGAGCTCGAGAGGGAGAAAGGAGAGGATGGGAAGGTGGCCAGGCTCACGGTGGTTGCGACGGAGCGGACGGCGAGGTCGGGGGCGAACTGATGCGGTGGTGACGGCGGAGGGGATCTCCGACTGTGAGCGGCGAAGGCGAGGTCGGAGCAGAGGCTTCGGGGCAAGCGAGTGCTCGGGGCTCGACCTGCTCGAAGGAGAAGGCGACGGCGGAGCTGTTGGACACGGTGGGACGGCGCGAGGACAACGGTGGGCGCGGCTACTCCGGCGAGGTGGGAGCGGCTGCGTCGGCCATGGTGGAGGAAGGCGAGGGAGAGGCGATGGGGGAGAAAGGGGGTGTCCAGGGGCTCGGGGGCGCGTCGTGGGGGTCGTCCAGCTCGTCCACGGGCGAGGCGGCAAGCACGTGGCGCCGTGGCGAGCTCGCGCTCGCCGGCGTCAGCTCTCTGCCTGCTCTGGCGAGAGCAGGCAGCTGACTGGCTATGGGCCAGCACAGTGCTGGCCCGCCAGGTGGGCTGCCAGGTAAGTCCTTCTCTGCTTTCTGTTTTCTCTTTTTATTTATTTCTGTTATGTGTTTTGAAATAGTAGAAATACTATTTCATTTAGGAAAATCCTGGAAATATTCAGAGGCACCTTTGAAATTATTCTCAACAGCCTAAAAATACCTTCAAGATTATTTGGGCATTTTAAAATATTTATAGGATTTAAATTGCCCAAATGCAAATACTTATGGCTTGATGAAAAATCCAGAATAGCCTCCAAAAATATGAAACCATTTTTGGCAGAGGTTTTAGCCAGGACCAAAGATGGTGAACATTTATGGAGGGCATTTCAGGTTCATTGAAAAGGATTTTAGTAAACCCTAGTTGTGTTCAGGGGGGGTGCTGGGGGTTTCTGGCATCCCCATTTCAAGTTTCTGTGAAAAATAGACATGATGCAACACTCTAATGCATGAGCTAGCTAGGATGTGACAACTCACCCCCACTCAAAAGAATCTCGTCCCGAGATTTAGGATCCGTTGGGAAGAAGGTGGGGTACTCAAGTCGAAGACGATCCTCCCTTTCCCATGTAGCTTCTTTCTCGGAATGGTGTGACCATTGAACCTTGAGAAACTTGATGTTTTGGCGTCGAGTGGATACCTCTTCAGGAGCATAGCATGCTTGATTTCCAAACTCACGGCTGTATGTATCCACAGTCAATCTGCCTTGGGTGAAGTTGCAGAATTCTTCCCGCTTACGATCTATGAGACCCTCCGGAATGTGATGCACACCAAGTCGTATCCCACAAGACACGCAGGACTGTGGAGAATACAACTGTTACAATACTTGTGGAACTACCACCAACTCAGACGTCTCCATAGTAATCTTCATAGAAGTCACCACCATGTCCTGGGAGCTGAACATGATCATCTGGAAACAGTCGGTCCTGTGGAGCTTGCGGTCCATAAGGACTCGGGTGTGGCCTTGGTCCAACAAACGGTGGCAGACGGGGTCCACGAGGAGGGGTGATGCCTCCTACATCACGCCATTCCATACATTCTGGCAGACCAGATCGCACGGGGTGCAAGTCCCTCATGTCCATATACCCGGCCTGCACGGCAGGTGCAAACCGTGTCAGAGTGGCCCAGTGATCAGCACGAGCATTAAAGAGCTCCATTCGCAGGGCACGATTCTCACAGTCCTTGTCCTCAAGCATCTCGGTGGTGGTGCGGAGTAGTGAATCCTCATGGGTAGGATCACAGTAGGTAGCCTGATAATACCCCTGTGCCCCAGGGAGTGATGCTAGCATATAGCGGAAGTCAGTGTTCTGAAGCAATGCAGTTCTGGCTCGCATGATAGTCATCATTGAGTAAGCTGCGTCCTGCACGGACATCTCGATGGTAACCCCAAGTCCATAAGAGCAATGGAGGGGTTTAGTGGATCCAGGATAGGAAGGGTAAATCCTGACTGTGCAAAGATATTGACTTTGATTAAAGTCTCGAAACTGTTCCTCGACGGTATACTCGGGATAACAACGATAGCCTATCTCAACCATCACTCGGACCAGCATGGTCGTGTGACCAGGTACGCCGAGGCACCGGGTCAGACGAACCACTTGATTCTGGGAACGGGTGGCCATCTGAAAGCACGAAATAATGCAAGGCATTAGTATTTCTAGGAGAATTCGGACAGCATAACGGATGTAAATGCTCGGAAAAGGATTTGAGACATTCGCAACAGTTTGCAATACCACTCAACAACATCATGTCAAGGTTCTGGTTCAACCGACAACATTCTAAGTGTAGTAGAAACTGAACCGAAGCATGGAACCAACAATCCTATAAGTTACTACGGATTAGTAACACGTGAACCTGATAGAGAGAAGAGAGCCTAGTCCTTAACCCACGTAGAATGAGAAGAGAATGACTCAGATCAGAGGGCATAAGGTAAGGAGTAAAAACGCCTTACGTTCCCTCCCACAATCAATTCCCCTACATATAACTAAAGCATTTCTAGACTCGACATCGACCAGTTTGGCTTAACGCACCTACAGGCAGTCCGGCTCTGATGCCAACGCTGTCAGGACCCCGATTCTAAGTCACACCGATCTAGCCTGTAACACCTCATATCACATTGCGGCCTCACGCACGGTACTCCCACGGGTGTCGCCTTACCATGGCCCGGGGCCGTTTGCGCCTTTTGGCTCACGTATATGACAATGTCGCTAGCATCCATATGACAGAGAACCCGGGCCGACATGGCTAGTCGTGAACCCAAAGCGGCACTAACGTATGGGGACAGGCATACATGAATCAACATCGAACATGTCGGTCAGCAGCGTGTGAATTCGGGCAGTAGCATTGGGCTAACAGGACTCCGGGAACCCGGGCTGTAGCAGGCTAGGCAGGACTCCGGATGTCACCGCGTGACATTTCCCCGAAGGGACAGACACAGGAACGATATGAATCACATGCCGGCCTGTCAAGTGTCCAGAGCAGTAGTGCTGGGCTAGCAGGACTCCGGTGAACCGGGCTGTAGCGGACTACTATGGCTCAAGGAGGCACTAGACTACATTTTCCCATAAGAGAGGCTGCCAAGGATAAACAACTAGATTGTCGGATCCCACACATACCAAGCATTTCAATCATACACACAATATGCTTGATATGTGCAAATACAACATGGCATCACAACAAAACTCTACAACTCAAAGTACTTTATTTAAAGGGCTCCAGAGAGCCTTACATAACTTGTTCATACAGATAGGGGTCACATGACCCGACACTCAAGTCATACAATCATACAAGCACATGCAGAAGCAAACTGTCTGGGTACAGACGCTAGAAAGAAAGAAGGCTTGACGAAGCCTGTCTATCTACGTAGGCCCTTCACAAGCCTAGATCACCACCTGGGTGGCAAGTCACTCGTCGTCGTCGAGTTCTACATAGAACCCATCGGAAGGGGCGGTGTTGTTGTCTGAAAACAGTAATTGAAGCAACATGAGTACAAAGGTACTCAGCAAGTCTTACAACAGATCCTACTATACATGTTCATTCTCAAGAAGGTAGTGGAGTTATTGCAGCAAGCCAGCTTTGACTCTTGGCTAAGCTATCCTACGAGACACCACTTGCGAAATAGTTTTCGCACACGAGTCCACTACACACCATTTCAATACTCCACCGTGGATCCTCCCTCGTCATCCCACGAGAGGGCCATCCGCGGTACTCACACTTATCTTGAGGCTTTTAATAGTATCCATTTACTTGTCTATGAACTGCATAGGCGACCAAGTAGTCCTTTACCGCGGACACGGCTATTCGAATAGTTTTATACCCTGGAGGGGTGTACTTCGTCACACACGCTCTCACCACTTACCACCGTTTACACAGTGTGTACTCGGCAACCTTCAAGCGGAAGCCCAGCGAGGGTGTCGGCCACAGCCTACCTAAACACTCCAGTCTCTAGTCCAGGTTTATCGCCTATTCAGGTTCCATCCGCAGGGAGTCCGGCCGATGTTTCCACATACGGCCCCGAACGATGTGTGCAGGGTTCCCGAGACACCAAACGGGCGACTCGGTACACCGGGCCACGAGCCTACCGCATCACAGCCCACCCCTTGGTCAGCGCTGTCCACGGCCTCCAGCTTACTACAAACACCAGAAACTACGTGCAACTCCTGGACAGAGGACAAGGGTGATTAAGAAGCCGAGGGTGTCCCTTGGTTTCGGGCCCAATGCGTGGTAGTAGCTGAATCTTAAATCACGCATACAGATCTCAGTTCTTAGGGAAGGTCTCAATGAAACAACCCACCATGTACTCCTACATGGCCTCCCATCGATATACCAAATCGTATTCAACACCTCACTCTCATTACCGACACACACTTTCACTCTAGTTCATCACCCTGATGAGCCAGACCTGACACGACTCTAAGCGTAGCAAGCATAGCATTGTAGGAACACAACATGGCTCAATCAACTCCTACACATGCTAGTGGGTTTCATCTGGTTACTGTGGCAATGACAGGTCATGCAAAGGAAAGTGGGTTCAACTACCGCAACACACAACAGTTTGAATCGCGTTGTCTTAATGCAGTAAATGAGAGCAGAAGTGAGAAGATGGGTTTGTATCGAAATGACCAATGGGTTGCTTGCCTGACGGAGTGGTGGTGGGATACTGCCCTTCAGTTGGATACTCATGAATATCCTCGGAGGCAGGACCTACCACAATGAACACATCGAAGCACAATCAACACCAAGCAGGTGCAACAATATGATGCATGCATGAGACATGGCAAAATGGATGTATTGGGCTAATGCAACTAAGACCAGACGGGTTTGGACTATTTTGAATCAAAGATTCAAATTCCAAGTTCATATGTGGCCTCTTTTAGTGCTTTATCTTGTTCTACATTAAACAGTAGGTTTAATTGCTTAAACATGCATGAAACCAGTACAGATGGGTAGAATGGATTTTTCTGATCATTTTTCATAAATAAATCTTTTCATTCTGAGCTATAGATTATTTTCTATGATTTTTTGAAGTTTGTGATAATTTCTGGAATTTCCAATATAAGAATAATTCCAGTAATTAAATTGCCTATTGCGTCAGCAGTGTGTCATGATGACGTCAGCAGTCATCGGGGTCGTCCAGGTCAAACCTGACGTGTGGGTCCCCTTTGTCAGTGTCACTGTTAGGTAATTAACTAATTAGGATTAATTTTAAACTCTAACTCAGATTAATTAGCAGGCGGGCCCCACTTGTCAGTGACTCTGGGGAGTCAACCCGTGGTCAAACCACGCTGACTCGCCGGCGTTTAGCCGCCGGCGACATCCAGACGCGGTGGTGGAGTGCGGGATTCCTCCTCCGGCGACCAAATGGACGGCGGAGAGCATCTACGTGTAGCTGGGAGCAAACCGCATCAACTGGTGGTGGTGGTGGAGCTCGGGGTCGCCGGAATCGACGCAGGCGACGAGCCGTGCGGCTGCCGGGGTACGGGTGTAGTCGAACCCGTTGCTAGAGACCACGGCGAGGGGCGTGCGATGGTGCTATGGGCTCCTGGCGATGCAGTGGAGCTAACGGCCATGGTGGTGCGACCGTTGGATGGCCGGAGCCTCATCGGCGACGAGCTCGTGCGGCGGCGCGTACGGGTGAGCTACGTGCAGTGGCTACGGAGCTCGAGAGGGAGAAAGGAGAGGATGGGAAGGTGGCCAGGCTCACGGTGGTTGCGACGGAGCGGACGGCGAGGTCGGGGGCGAACTGCTGCGGTGGTGACGGCGGAGGGGATCTCCGACGGTAAGCGGCGAAGGCGAGGTCGGAGCGGAGGCTTCGGGGCAAGCGAGCGCTCGGGGCTCGACCTGCTCGAAGGAGAAGGCGACGGCGGAGCTGTTGGACACGGTGGGACGGCACGAGGACGACGGTGGGCGCGGCTACTCCGGCGAGGTGGCAGCGGCTGCGTCGGCCATGGTGGAGCAAGGCGAGGGAGAGGCGATGGGGGAGAAAGGGGGTGTCCAGGGGCTCGGGGGCGCGTCGTGGGGGTCATCCAGCTCGTCCACGGGCGAGGCGGCAAGCAGGTGGCGCCGTGGAGAGCTCGCGCTCGCCGGCGTCACCTCTCTGCCTGTTCTGGCGAGAGCAGGCAGCTGACTGGCTATGGGCCAGCACAGTGCTGGGCCACCAGGTGGGCTGCCAGGTAAGTCCTTCTCTGCTTTCTGTTTTCTCTTTTTATTTATTTCTGTTCTGTGTTTTGAAATAGTAGAAATACTATTTCATTTAGGAAAATCCTGGAAATATTCAGAGGCACCTTTGAAATTATTCTGAACAGCCTAAAAATACCTTCAAGATTATTTGGGCATTTTAAAATATTTATAGGATTTAAATTGCCCAAATGCAAATACTTATGGCTTGATGAAAAATCCAGAATAGCCTCCAAAAATATGAAACCATTTTTGGCAGAGGTTTTAGCCAGGACCAAAGATGGTGAACATTTATGGAGGAAATTTCAGGTTCATTGAAAAGGATTTTAGTAAACCCTAGTTGTGTTCAGGGGGGTGCTGGGGGTTTCTGGCATCCCCATTTCAAGTTTCTGTGAAAAATAGACATGATGCAACACTCTAATGCATGAACTAGCTAGGATGTGACATAGCAGGTCCACCCACCCACTGAGTGTGTTTGGGTGTAATGAACTCTGGCCTTGGGCATGTTTTAAATTGTGATGTAAATATTTCGTGAATGTTTGCGTCCCTGCTTTCTATTTTCTGAGACGTTTTCTTGCTTGCTTCCCTTCTTGCCCCCCCCCCGCCAGTCGAACGGTCGGGCTCCGGTCCGTGACAAGGAGTTCGGCCCTTGAGAGGGATGAGCAGTACTTAGGCTTTTCCAATGTTGAGCGCGAGCGAAACACCCATTGGGTTGGCTAGCGGCAATCCGGCGAAGCCGGTTGGTGAGCAGCCGGTCGTGCGGCAACTTAAGGTGACGGGGCCGGGTTGGTCAATCCGGTGGACCCAACTTAGTATTCATAGCGTGCTGGTGCTTTGGTTCATTTTTCTTGCCGACCGACAGCCGAAACCGGTTCTGTGTCATAGGGCGAAGTGGAGGACCGTGGCGATCCCAACATGCCAAGAGTTGCTAAGGAAGGCGACGGATGGTGACCAAGCCGGCCAGCCCCCGAGGCCCCGGGTCGAGCGAGTCGAGCCGGTGGCGGGGGTGTTTTGAGAAAAATTTGCACATGTGCGTGAGACACAATAACTTGGTCGGAAAGGGCAGCCCCCGAGTGTCATTCGGGGACTCCATAGTTTTCATATGATTAAAAAAGGCAGCGATACATACGTGCACACAGCTAACTGTAATACAGGCGGAGGAGTTCTGCATTCCATGGCCGGGTTGTTTCATCGCCGGCGGTGTCTCTCTTGCGCTTGCTTGGCTTGGGGGCGTCAATGAGGTAGTATGCATTGCGGTATCACAAGGCCTTGCTGAAAATGAAGGGGCCTTCCCATGGGGAGGACAGCTTGTGTTGGCCGGCTTGCTACTCGACGAGTCGGAGGACGAGGTCTCCCTCGCGGAATGTGAGGGGCTTGATCTTATTGTTGTGGTAGTGCCTTAGGCCTTGCTGATAGATGGTTGACCGGCTGAGCGCCAAGAGGCGTGCTTATTCAATTAGGTCGGCGCCGTCTTCGCGGGCTTCTTTGGCTTCGGCTTCAGTGTACATCATGATGCGTGGCGAGTCAAAATCGATGTCGGTTGGGATGACGGCTTCGGCTCTGTAGACGAGGAAGAATGGGGTGAACCCAGTCCACCGGTTTGGCGTTGTGCGGAGACTCGAGAGGATGGCTGGCCACTCATCGAGCCGGCTGCCGGGTGAACGGACGAGCGGCTCGACAAGCCACGACTTGATGCCGGATAGAATGAGGCCGTTGGCCCGCTCGACCTGGCCGTTGGACTGCGGGTGTGCCACAGAGGCCAGATCGAGGCGGATGCCAGAGACGGAGCAGTATTGCGCGAGCGCGCCCTTGGCGAAGTTGGTGCCGTTGTCCCTGATGATGCTGTTCGGGACGCCGTAGCGCACCGCGATATCCTTGACGAACCGGACGGCTGTTGGCCCGTCCAACTTCTTGATTGGTCGTGCTTCAATCCACTTGGTGAACTTGTCCACCGCCACCAGCAGATGCGTAATGCCGCCTTGAGCGGTCTTGAAGGGTCCCACCATGTCGAGTCCCCAGACCGCGAAAGTCCGGGTGATCGGGATGGTTCGGAGTGTTGAGGCCGGCTGGTGGCAGTGCTTGCTGAAGCACCGGCATCCCTCGCACTTGAGGACGAGCGACTCGGCGTCTTGGAGGGCCGTGGGCCAGTAGAAACCATGGCAAAAAGCCTTGGCCACCAGGGACCTCGAGACGGCGTGGTGCCCGCACTCGCCCTGGTGTATGTCGAGGAGGATCTCAATGCCCTTGTCTTGTTCGACGCAGCGCTGGAAAACAATGATAGAGTTGCGCTTGACGAGCTC
This sequence comes from Triticum aestivum, assembly GCF_018294505.1. Taxonomy (NCBI): domain Eukaryota; kingdom Viridiplantae; phylum Streptophyta; class Magnoliopsida; order Poales; family Poaceae; genus Triticum; species Triticum aestivum. The sequence goes on along the minus strand of NC_057808.1, from coordinate 79,096,516 downwards.
GTTGTTGATGATGCTGTAGGCGGACGCCCGGTGCTGTACTTGTCGGGCTTCGGTTTCGTCCATGGGGATAACCCCGTTCTCCAGGAACTCCGAGATGGGCAGGGCCCATGATGGGGCCGTCACCACAGCGAATACGACCACCATGGCGGGTTCTGGGGCGGCAGCCCCCCGGTTGGGGACGACCACGGCCGGGTCAAGGATGACGGCGGCCGGGTCGAGCGCTGCAGCCCCTTGGCTAGGCTGGGCAGTCCCCGAGTTGGGTTCGGCAACCCCTGGGCCGGGTTCGGCAGTCCCCGGGCCTGGTTCGGCAGTCCCCGGGCTGGGTATCCCCGGGCCGGGTAGAGGCGCGGCCGGGTCGTCTGGGACAAAAATGGACTCGGAGTCCGGAGAAGGCTTGACGGACAGCTTGTGCAGGTGCTCGAGGGAGACGCCGAACGGGATGGATTGCCGAGATGAGCCAATCTTGGCTAGTGTGTCAGCGGCTTCATTGTCCGTTCGTGGGACGTGGAGAAACTCGCAGCCATCGAAGAAGCCGGACAACTGCTGGATGAGGAAGCGGTATCTTGCCATGTTGGCGTCGCGGGCGTCCTACTCGCCGGAGCTGTGCTGTACCACCAGATCTGAGTCGCCGTAGCACATGATGCGCCGGATGCCGAGTTCCTTGGCAAGCCGGAGACCATGCACAAGGGCTTCGTACTCGGTGACTGATACGTCTCCAACGTATCTATAATTTATGAAGTATTCATGCCATGTTTACAATAGTTTTATATGATTTTGGTATGATTTGATTAGAACTAAACTGGATTCACGCTGTTTTCAGCAGAACTATCGTGGTGTTGTTTTTGTGCAGAAATAAAAGTTCTCGAAATGCGATGAAAATCAACGGAGAATTTTTCTGGAAAATAAAAAAAATACTGGAACGAAGAGTTACCGGAGGGGAGGACCGTGGGCCCCATGATGGTGGAGGGCGCGCCCCTGTGCCTCATGTACTTTTCGTTGGGCCCCCTGAGATGTTCTCGACGCCAACCTCTCCTATAAATACCCAAACCTCCTTAAAATAACCTAGATCGGAAGTTCCGCCGCCGCAAGCCTCTGTAGCCACGAGAAATCAATCTAGGCCCTCTCTGGCACCCTGCCGGAGGGGGCCGTCATCACCGGAGGGCATGGAGGAGGATCCCGGAGGGGCCATCATCGCCATGAAGGCCAAGATCCAAAGGGAGAACCTCTCCCCATCGAGGGGGAGGCCATGGAGGAGGAAGCACAAGGGGGAGAACCTCTCCTCCTCTCTCTCTCGGTGGCGAGAGAGTGCCATCGGGAGGGGAATCATCGCCGCGGTGATCGTCTTCATCAACATCACCATCATCATCACCATCCTCATCTCTTTTACGCGGTCCACTCTCCCGCACCCCGCTGTAATCCCTACTTGAACATGGTGCTTTATGCCAGATATTATGATTCAATGATGTGTTGCCATCCTATGATGTTTTGAGTAGATATCCTTTGTCTTTGGGTTGATTGATGATCTAGATTGGTATGAGTTGTATGTTTTATTTTGGTGTTGTCCTATTGTGCCCTTCGTGTCGTGCAAGCGTGAGGGATTCCCGCTGTAGGGTGTTGCAATACGTTCATGATTCGCTTATAGTGGGTTGCTTGAGTGACAGAAGCATAAACCCGAGTAAGGGGGTTGTTGTGTATGGGATAAAGGGGACTTGATATGTTAATGCTATGGTTGGGTTTTACCTTAATGATCTTTAGTAGTTGCGGATGCTTGCTAGAGTTCCAATCATGAGTGCATATGATCCAAGAAGAGAAAGTATGTTAGGTTATGCCTCTCCCTCATATGAAATTGCAATGACGACTACCGGTCTTGTTAACGATTGCCCAGGATAATTCCGCACATCGACCCATCATTATTCCACACTCGCTATTTATAATATTTAGTAATATATTCTAAATTTATGATAACAGCACCTACTTTTATATTTTAGCTCTCCGATACCATGCAAAGTTATCCTCTTCATACCCACAACGTAGTTTTATTTCTCGTTTCTAGTTGGAAGCAAACGTTTGGTGTACGTAGAGTCGTGTCAGTTGCAGATAGGACTTGAGAGAATATTGATCTTACCTTTAGCTCCTTGTGGGTTCGACACTCCATACTTATCACTTCCACCTTTGGGAATTGCTACGATGATTCCCTGCACTTGGGGATTATCAGCTACGTTGTTAGAGCCGGCAAAGTGGATCTGGAGCGCGTACCGGAGCCAGTCGCCCTTTCGAGAGGACAGCATGATGCCGACTCCCATGCCGGAGCGCATCTTGGAGCCGTCAAAGTGCATGCACCAATGTGCTGAATCCGGCGGCGACGGCAGGTACTGGGTCTCGGTCCATTCGACGAGGAAGTCGGCCAGTGCTTGGGACTTGATCGTGGTGCGGGGCTCGTAGAGTATGGTGTGGCTGGCTAGCTCGAGTGCCCACTTGGCAACCCGGCCAGAGGCGTCCCGGCAACCGATGATCTCGCCGAGAGGGGCCGTGCTGACCACGGTAACAACATGCTCTTGGAAATACTGCTTCAACTTCTTGGTGGTGAAATACACGCCATAACACATCTTATGGTAATGCGGGTAGTTCTGCTTGGAGGCGGAGAGCACTTCGCTCAGGTAGTAGACCGGGTGCTGGTCGGCTTGGATCTTGCCCTTCTCTGGTCACTCGACCACCATCACCGTGCTGACCGACCACGAGGTGGCGGCAATGTAGAGCAACTGCGGCTCCTTGTCGGCCGGTGCGGCCAGGACGGGTGCGGTGGAGAGCATGCACTTGAGGTCCTGGAAGGCTTCGTCCACCTGGTCGTTCCATTCGAATGGCGTCATCTTCTTCATCAGCTGATACAGGGGCAAGGCCCTCTCGCCCAGCCGGCTGAGAAACCGGTTGACCGAGGCCAAGCAGCCGGTGAATTTCTGGACATCGCGCAGCCGAGACGGCCTGCGCATGCGCTCGATGGCCTTGATCTTCTCCGGGTTCGCCTGAATGCCGCGCTCCGAGACAAGGAAGTCGAGTATCTTTCCGGCCGGGACGCCAAAAATGCACTTCTCCGGGTTGAGCTTAATTCGGTACTCGCGCAGGTTTGCGAAAGTTTCCTTCAAGTCATCAAGGAGCGTCAGGTGCTGCTTGGTCTTCACCACGATGTTGTCGTGGATGTTACGGCCGAGTTGTGGCAGTAGGCATTTTTGCATGCAGCGCTGGAATGTGGCGTCGACGTTCTTCAGGCCGAATGACATGGTGATGTAGCAATATGCCCCAAAGGGCTGATGAAGGACGTCTTCAGGGTGTCGGCCGGGTCTAGCTTTATCTGGGGATAGCCGGAGTAAGCATCTAGGAAGGACAGGAGCTCATAGCCGGCGGTGGAGTCAATGACTTGATCGATTCGCGGGAGGGCGAACGAATCCTTGGGGCAGGCCTTGTTCAGGCTAGTGTAGTCGATACACCGCCAGCTCTTGTTCTTCTTCAGCACGAGGACTGGGTTGTCCAGCCACTCGGGGTGGAATACTTCCATGATGAAGCCGGCCGCCAAAAGCTTGGCGACCTCTTCACCGATGGTTCTTCTCTTTTCTTCGGAGAAATGACGTAGGGGTTGGTGAACAGGCTTGGCGTCCTTGCGGACGTGGAGTTTGTGCTCGGCGTACTTCCTCGGAACACCCGGCATGTCCTTTGGGGTCCATGCGAAGATATCCCGATTCTCACGGAGGAAGTCGACGAGCTCGCCTTCCTATTTGTTGTCGATGCGGGTGCCCACGACAACGTACTTGCTGCAGGTGGGGTCTTCCGGGTTCAGCTTGACCTTCTTGGTCTCCTTGGAGGGCTGGCACGAGGCCTCGTCGGCCGGCTCCTTGGCAGGAACCGGCACAGCCGGCATCTCGTTGGCCAGGGAGACGATCTGGTCGAGCTGGCGTCGCTCCTTAGCTATGATCAGCGGCTCGACCAGTCTGGCGCCATCTCGGACGCACTCCAGGGACTTGCGGTAGTTGCCGGTGACGGTGATGAGACCCTTCGGACCCGGCAGCTTCATCTTCAGATAGGCTTAGTGGGGGACCGCCATGAACTTGGCGAGTGTGGGCCGGCCCAGCAGCGCGTGTGATAACCCACAAGTATAGGGGATCGCAACAGTTTTTGAGGGTAGAGTATTCAACCCAAATTATAGATTCGACACAAGGGGAGCCAAAGAATATTTGAAGGTATTAGCAGCTGAGTTGTCAATTCAACCACACCTGGAGATTAATTATCTGCAGCAAGTGATCAGTAGCAAAGTAGTTTGATAGTTTTGATAATAGTGACAGCAGCAACGGTAACAGTAACAGTGATAGCAGTAGTTTTGTAGCAAGTGTAACAGTGATAATAGTAGTAGTAACTTATCATAAACAATCTAAGATAAATTCGTAGGCATTGGATTAGTGACTTGTTGGATGATATTCATCATGTGACATTTATAACCTAGGGCGATACGGCACTAGCTCTAGTTCGTCGATATAATGTAGGCATGTATTCCGTAAATAGTCATACGTGCTTTATTAAAAGAACTTGCATGACATCTTTTGTCCTACCCTCCCGTGGCAGCGGGGTCCATATTGGAAACTAAGGGATATTAAGGCCTCCTTTTAATAGAGAACTGGAACACGCATTAACACATAGTGAATACATGAACTCCTCAAACTACGGTCATCACCGGGAGTGGGCCCGGTTGTTGTCACTCCAGGGTTGCCGGATCATAACACGTAGTAGGTGAATATAACCTGCAAGATCGGATCTAAAACATGGATATAATGATGAATTCATAAATGGTTCAGATCTGAGTTCATGGCACCCGGACCCAAAGTGACAAGCATTAAGCATAGCAAAGTCATAGAAACATCAATCTAAGAACATAGTGGATACTAGGGGTCAGGCCCTAACAAAACTAACTCGATTACATGATGAATCTCATCCAACTCCTCAACAACCAGCGAGCCTACGAAGGAATTACTCACTCCAGGTGGGGAGCATCATGGAATTGGCGATGGAGATGGGTTGGTGATGATGAAGAACGAAGATCCCCCTCTCCGGAGCCCCAAACGGACTCCAGATATACCCTCCCGAGGAAGAACAGGTCTTGGCGGCGGCTCCATCTCGTGGAACATAATAATTCTTTCTCCCTGATTTTTTCTCCGAAAATAGGAATTTATAGTATCAGGGTTGAGGTATGCGGGGCCACCAGGTGGGTACAGCCCATCTGGGCGCGCCAGGAGAGGGGGCGCGCCCTGGTGGGTTGTCCCACCCAGGGGCCCCTCTCTGGTGGTTGTTGGCTCCAAAAATCCTCTTCTATTCCATAAAAAAATCCTCGCAAAGTTTCGTTTCATTACGAGAACTTTTATTTCTGCACAAAAACAACACCATGGTAGTTCTGCTAAAAACAGCGTCAGTCCGGGGTTTGTTTCATTCAAATCATGCAAATTACAAGAGGAAAAGCATGAGAAAAAGTAGATATGTTGGAGACGTATCAGCGTGATACGTGCTGGACAGATCCACCAGCTCGAACAAGAGTGGCTCGCGTCGGAAGTGGTCGCTGGCGCCGAATAGGACGTCGAGCAGGATCCGGCCAATCGGGGAGCAGGAGAGGCCGGGAACGATGCCGTGGAAGATCGTCTGGGTCAGCTCCAGGTCTTTTGCCTCAAGGCCGAGCTTGGTCATGGTCTCGCGGTAGAGGATGTTGATGCTGCTGCCGCCGTTGATGAGGACCTGGGAGAACTTGCACGTGCACTGAGGCGCGACAATCGTGGGGTTGAGGACGAGGGCGTAGCCACCCGGGTTTGGCATGACGGCCGGGTGGTCTTCCCGGGTCCAGGTGACCGGGCGATCCGACCAATGCATGTACTCTGGCTTGGCCGGGACGACAGTGTTCACCTCTTGCTGGAGCAAGCGTTCGCTGCACTTGTCATTGCCAAGGCTGGTGAAGACGACGTAGGTCGGATTCTGGTTGGGGTAGACGTTGTTGCACATTTCTCCGCCTGCCGGGGCGGAGGGGAGGAGGTGGAGGCGGCGGCCCCGCTCCCGGAGCCGGAGCCGGTGGGGGCGGGATGTTGCCCCGCATGATGTGCTTGGTGATGGTGCACTGCCAAAGCGTGTGCGTGGACGGCCTCGCGCCGCTGTGGTGCTTGCAGGCAGCGTCGAGCATCTCCTCGAAGCTCATGGTGGGTTGCCATGCCATCTTGCCGGTTTGCCGGTGTTTAGCGGCCGGCTCGGCCCCGGGCGCCAATTCGGCGGCCACGACAAGCCGGTTGTTGTAGCACTGAGCCGGCTGGTCGGCCTTGTGCTTGTTGTTCTGCTGGTTGTGCTGTTGTCGGCTGCTCTCGCCGGCCGGCTTGGGAGGGGGAATCGGCTTTGCCTTACCGGCTTCGTCCAGCGCCACCTGGATCTTCATGGCGGAGTCGGCATTGGCATACTTGTCCGCCGTCACCATGAGCACGGTCATGGTGGCCAGCTCGGATGCAAGAGCTAATGCTTGAGGAGGGTGCCGTCTCGGCACCCGCTGACGAAGTACTGGATGGTCTGGACTGCGTGGACGCCCTCACGGCTGTTCCGGAGCTCGATCCAGCGTGCGAGGTAATCGCGGCCGGTCTCCGCCGGCCCCTGCACGCACATGGCGAGGTGGCTGGGGCAGCCGGGTCGTTTTTAGGTGCCGGTGAAGTTGCGCATGAATGCCTGCTCGAAGTCGACCCACACGTTGATGCTGCCAGCCGGCAGGCTATTCAGCAACGTGCGGGCCAAGCCCTGCAGCATGAGTGGAGCGTAGCGCATGGCGAGGCGGCGGTTGCCGACCACGATGCCGATGGCGGTGGTGTAGTCGATCAGCCAGTCATCCGGCTTGATGGTGCCGTTGTACTTGGGGGTGTCGCGGGGGAGCGTGAACCCTTTGTGGAAGGGCTCATCCTGGATGCGCGGGCCGAAACACGCCGACCCGACGGCATTATTCTCCTCCAGCTCCAAGGAGAGGGCAAGCTGGTCGAGGCGGTGGCGAGCGTCGGTTTCGTCGATGGCGCGAGGGCCCAGCCGGCTGGCGACCGCGCCGCGGGGGGCCGGGTCGGCTGAAGCCGGACATCGGCCGGGTTGCGGGGGAGGATCACGTAGGTGCCGGTCTTCCGGGGCCGGCTCGTCGCCCAAGCCGCCAGTAGTCATCGGGACGCAGTTGCGCCGGGTCCGGGTGCGGGCGGAGTGCGCTTCGCCTGGTAGCAAAGACGTCGTGTTCTGCTAGTCCTCGGGACCGTCGTTGTGGATCGAGCCAGACCCCGCCGGCTTGGCGAGTTGGTTGTGGCGGTCTTGCTGCGTGTTGGCCACGTCGAGGAGGTCGTTCACCCGCTTCAAGCGGTCCTTCAGCTCCTCTTCGGCGAGTTGATCCAGGCCGACTGCGGCCGCCTGGGCTACGCGCATGTTCTTCACGGGAGTCTCGTAGACGGGATGGATTGCACCGAAGGCGCGGCCGATCGTGCCGCCCCGGGACCGCACGTCGATGACCTGGCTCGGCTCAGTTGCGGCAAGCGTGAAGCCGTGGGTGGCGTTGCGCTCCAGCTAAGTGGAGTCCAGGCGGCACTGCGTGGCAACCAGCATCTCAGACAGGTCCATCAGGCGTTGGTGGTCCTTCTCAAGCCGAGCTCGGGCCTCGGCGATGTTGGAAGCATCGACATCGGTGGCGATGGGGACGCGAAGGCTCTCCATCGTGGCGCGCAACAGGTTGGGCGAGCGAGCCCGATCCGCTGCGGCCTTGGCTTTGGCGGCCTTCCTCGCCGCATTGGACGAAGAAGAAGCACCGGTGTCCGTGACGAAGACCTCCACGCAGAGGTCCATCACCCCGGCCGGAGCACCGTTGCCGACGGAAATGGGGTAGTCGGAGATGTCAAGTACCTCGCTACGGTACTCATCGGCCACGGGCGGATCGGAGATGCGGAGCGCAGCAAAGGAGGAGGCGAGCGCGTCGATGATGTCGTCTGCCAGCGTGACAGGCTCGTTGACGCCCCATGGTGGGTGCCAACTATCATGGTGGGCTCACGGCAGATGCCAAGGGATGGCTAAAGAGAGGAGGAGGCTTGAGGGCATCGGTGGGCTCCAGAGGCGAGCTTGGTATGAGCGAGCGCGTGACGCAAGACATACCCAGGTTCAGGGCTCTCCGGAAAGATAACACCCCTAGTCCTGCCGAGTATGGTTTATGTGTAACAGTACAGAGTTGCTCCTAGAGCTGTATGGAGGACGAAGGAAGGCAGACCAAGGCTTAGGCTGCTCCCTTTCCTAGTGTGTGGCTAGTCTAGTTGATCTTGTGTCCGCCCGTATGGATGAGGGCTCCTGGGGGTTTTATAGGTCAACCCCCTAGGGATACAATGGTAATGTTACAAGGCCGTGGGTCCGGGTTGTCATTGTCCAGGAAGCCGGCGCTGGGACCCGCCGGGTGTCAGGGCTCGCCGGGTTCTCCGGGCGCGGGCCCCATTCACCAGGGGGCACTGTTTGCCGTCTTGTCGATCGTCACGGAGTGGCCGGGTCAAGTCCGCTACAGTGGCGCTTCGTCAGGTCACCGGTTGCTGGTATCAGCAGTGACGACGAGTGCACTGTTGCCATGTCGGTCCTGGTCAGCAGGGTAGGTGGGACACTGTTGTCACGCCTCGGCTGACCAGAGGAGTTGGTGCAGCACTGTTCCCTCACTCATCCCTGAATGGAGACTCGTCCCATCGTACGGCCAGGATGGGACGGGAGCTAGCCTATGGCCGGGTTGAGGAATGCACCAAGGGGAGCTGGCTTGTTGGAGAAGTCTCGGTCATGCCGGGTTCGGCCGTCTTGTGCCAGCCCTTGGGGCCGGGTTGAGGAGTTCTGCCGAGTTGAGGGACTTGGCCGGGTTGACCAACCCGGCCAAATGCGAGCCAGAATGAGGGGCGTTGCTGGCCCCAATGTTTTTGAAAAGGATCCAGGTTCCGTTGCCTGCCCGGGGTTCATCCCCCCGACACTAATTCAAGAACTCGTCATAAATCAATTACCACGTTGAAATTACTATTTGCAAGCAAAATACGGCCATTGTAATACACATAGATTCGTTCGGCAATTTAAAAGATTCCTTTCGTATTCTCGAATGGTAGGACCCAATGGCGTACCAGCCAAACCCTGGCTCGTTTTGGTCCTAAAAAAACAAGGCTCATGTCCTTCTGGTGGCGTGTGTGGTACGCACATTAGCCAACCCCAACCAGTCGAGCCTCCGCGTTTCGAGTCGAAATATCTGGCGGCCAGAATTCCAGCCCTAGGAAATTCCCCTCATGCCCCCGGTCCATAATGACTACCGATGAACAATGGAGGGATGCTTTAGTAACTAGATAACGTTACCTACCGTGCTGAGCACGGTTCTATTCCCTCGGTCGCCGCTACCCAAGGTCACCCGTCAACTCCATTGCCTAGTACTAATAGGAGTACTACACCAGGATGAGCACAGAATTGAGCCCATTTTTTCGTGCCTAGTACTTGAGTTAATATATCAGGTAATGCACCGGTACGGAGGGATTATCCTTTTACTCTGCATATATAACTTGTCTGAAGTCTAACTAATAAAAATGTTTGACCAAATCCTTTCTTAAGAAATACAACAGGAAAGATGTATCGCTTCAAAATTTATTGCATGATGCAGGTTACGATATTGTTTCGAATCCTTGATTTTAAATTTCAGAAAATCCAAAAGTGACCGGAAATTCATGAAACTGAGCATGGTCACGTGATATCACTACAAAAAAAACACTTCCGTGATGATACGTGTTTGTCACAGTAGGTCGCGTTTTTTGTCATGCATGTACATCCATGACGATTTTATGACAGAATCAAGATAGTCATACCTATGCTGTGATAGAAGTGTTCCATGACATTACCAAAATTATCATCACGGAAGTGTCCACTTCCATGACGATAAATCGCGCGTCACAGAAGTGCTTTTGTAAAGGGTGACCGACACGTGGCATCCACCATAAGGGAACGCCGTTAAGCTATCGGGTCGGGTTTTGGATCCGATAACTCGTTAACAGCCCCGACTAATGGGGATTTTCAACGTGTAAAATCATCATTGGCCGGAGGAAACACGTGTCACCTCACCGTTGGGACAGATGTCATCCGCTCATTGGACCGAAGGCGCCTATGATACGGCGACACGTGGCACGGCCCAACAGAGGCCCATTCCTGTGAAAAGGCCGACCCGTTTGACTTGGTCAAAAGGTGGCAGGCCGGCCCACGGAAAGCCTGTTAACGGCCTGTTCGCATATAGCCCATTTACATCCCGCTAACCCAGGGCCCGTTACGCCCTATCCGAATTAGGCCCAGTAGCATCATTTGGGCCGTCCAATATGATTCAGCCCGTTTTAACTTCAGGCCCATGTGTGGCCCGTGACTTCTTTTGGCCCATATGAGGACCTTTGTAACTCTTGGCCCATTAATGACCCGTGGTGAAACTGGCCCGTAATGAACAGTGTATCACTTTATACCCATTAATGGCCCGTTATTCCATTGGGCCATTTCCAGCCCAATTTATCTTTCGGCCTTCTCAGGGCCCATTGATTCTTGGGCTCATTTGTAGCATTCGGTTACATACGGCCCATTACTGTCATTTTCTGCTTGTGGGCCAAATTCAGCCCATCATTACAGTCGGCCCGTTTGTGGACCGTTAATACGTTGGGCCGTTTTCATGTCAAAAAAAAACGTTGGGCTGTTTTCATAGAGTTATCAAATACGGCCTATTAACGGCCCGTTATGGTCCACGAATAGTATGGCCCATGATTGGTGAAATGATGATACGCCCCGTAGAAGGCCCATGGATCCTACGGCCCGTATGAGGCCCATGGATAGTACGGCCCGTAGAAGGCCCATGGATCGTACGGCCCGTAGAAGGCCCATGGACCCTACGACCCGTAGAAGGCCCATGGACCCTAAGGCCCGTATAGAAGGCCGATGGATCCTACGTCCGGACGAAGGCCCATGGATCATACGGCCTGCAGGAGGCCCATGGTTACAACGTCCGTGTGTTTCCATGATTATTTTGGCCTAGTTACCAAAAATAGGCTATTGTGGCCACTAGAAAAAAACAGAAAAAGAACTGCAGTGACTACAAGCAAACAACTAAACAAGACAATAAGGAACTAAATAAGCAAGCAATTAACGCTAGCCTATTACCGCTATTACACATATTACATCCACTGGGCATCAAAGTTCGCCACCAGTGCAAATATAGGGAACAAAGCAGCACATTACATACACTGGCCATCAAAATTGGCCACCAGTGCAAATAAACGCGGTAGCAAAACCAGAGCATAACTGAAACAACTTCAGAAGAGCTCAAGAAACGTTATCCTGGGTATCCACCATGCTGGCAATAAGCTTAGCAAGCTGATTAGCTTTGTCCTGTTTGGCGCTAAAATCCTCCAACGCTTGTTGTTGCACCAGAAAGTATGCATCTGAATGCTCCAGGGACTTCCGCAGTCCTTCTGCTTCTTGTCGCAGCACAGCTGATCGATGTCTTTCAGCTTGTAGTTGAGACTCAAGAAACCGAACTGATTCAGACAGTGAGTTTGAATAGCTTGAGTGGCCAGTAACTCGAACACTAAACCAAGACAGGACTTTGGGGTTGTCTCGCTATCTTCAAGATAGTCTCCCTTAGCTGTTTTATCAGCTTTGTTGGAGACCAACAAGGATGTGTCACTATCCTGAACCTTATCTGCATTACTTCCTTTACCATTGCTTACTAAGGCACTCTTCCCCAATATTCTGTCAGCATTCTAAAAGAAGAAACAAGCAGACACATAACAAGTTTAGTATGTACTAGTATATGAAACTCATTTCGGTGAACCAGTTCATTAGTAAGGTGGACAGGATTAAACTACCAAGTCTTCTATTGCCAAGTACTAGTACATAATAAAAGTATCAAACAAACATATATCTATGTCCTATGGTCACTGCATTGTCTTGCCAAATCAAAATAGAGACACGGTTCAAATCATATCAGTTCAAGACAAAGCAGCAGTGAAAGAATACAAAGCGTGGGAAACTACATGGCACAATAAGATTTCAGATGGGTACCACGGGTCTACATGTACAACAGCACTATTGGCTCTGTTGTGATGCTAGTAATGTGCATGATATGAAAGTCAACTGTATACACAATTGAAATTGAAATCAACAGAGCTATTGATAAGAGCAAACCTGTTAAAGAAACATGCGTGAACATACCTGCTGTGCCATTGGAGTTTCGATTGGATCCTTCAATTTAAAAATAAGTTTGTATCAGTAAATACAGTGATACAAGAGCAAAGCAATCATAGTTAAAAAATGCGCGCCTAAGCGAGCGCTTAAGCGCGCCTAGGCTCTAGGCGTTGGCAAAACGCATTGCGCATAACTACGCATAATCTGTGCATAACTGCGCATAAGCATGCGCTTTGGTCAGTAAAGCGCAAGGCGGTGGCAAAATGCACAATTAACGCCTAGCGCTTTTTTGAACTATGATAGCAATGGAATCTTAAATTAGAACAGTTGTTCTTCAGGTTTAGGCACTTGTTCTACATGAATAGAGTACAGTAAGACACAAGAATATAATACTTAAAAATAGAAAATGAGCTCATAGACCTTACCACATTCTTGGTTCGGGACCAGTACAGAACAAGGCGTTCCCAGTCATCGTCCAGTAAATGTGTCTCAGGAGAACGTAAGGGAATTTGATGAGTTTCTTTGCCGGTGAAGTACGTTTTCTTCATGTAATTCCCATACTGCCACCAAGCATTCTTGAAGATAGCAGAGGTATTAGCACAGGTTACCTCATCCTGAGTTTCCAAATCGGTCCTTCTCTATAGAGAAAAATGGGAAAATTTGTTGTATTATAACCATCATGGAGGTAGGATGTATGGGATGAAGCAAAGTAATTGCCATGAATAACATTACTTACACATAAATCCTGGACAAACACCTGCAACTGGCATTTTCCTTCATCTTCAGTATAATATTTCCAAGATGGGAAGATACAAACATACGATTTAACAACATCAAATGCGATAGATGCTAAACTACGACTAGCTGGTTGCGCTTCCTCCACAGGAATAGGCGTACTAACTGGTGGAGTTGGGGTTCGCCGTGATAGTACTGGCCCTTTGGGCACTGGAGCTGCCTTACTAACTGCTCTTGTTTGGGAGCTCTGTGGTGGAGATGGTGATGTGTCAACAGGAACTGGGTTACTATCGGTTGGGGTTGGGGTTAGATTGGGTGAAGCTGGTTCTCTGTCCATCGCAGTAGGGGTACAATCTGCGAGAGTTTGGGTTATGTGTGGTAGGGCTGGTTCTTGTGCATGTACAACCGGGGTGCTATCTCCACCAGGAGGTAGCACCATTTTATTTGAAGACCGGGTTTTTAGTCCGTTAGATACTGGCATCACCCGCTCCAATTCAAATGGCTGATAAACAGGAAACATAGTTGAATGTACAGACATTATATGAGAGACAGATGCAATAGATAGTGTGGAAAAAAGAGGGCATGAAATAGTTGACATGTATATTGTTTAACTAAAATGGATAGCATGACATAATTTCACATATATGATGTATATCTAAACTGGATAGCATAGCATAACATAATTCAAAGATATGATGAATAACTAAACAGGATCGCATGACATAATTCACCTACATGTTATCTAAGTAATCAGGATCGCATCATTTAATTCACATATGTGATTTATATGCTAAACAGAGGGCATTCGATATGATGTCTGAACTAAGAACATGGTGTTGAATATTGTGTATATGATGTCTAAACTATGCAATGCAAGACACCGTATGCATGATATGAGCAGTATAACCGTGTCAAGTTAGAGCATATACCTCAGTGGGGGAATAGGACTGGTCATCTGTCTCTGAATCCATCACTGAGGAGCTATCGGGACCCAACAAGAGATCTGCTTCGACAGGTAGCACTGTCTGCTCTGAAGGCCTTGTTTTCACTCCAGATTTTTCCATCTCCCACCCAAATGGCTGATTCACAGGAAGATTAGTTTAATGTACAAACATTGTCAACAAATGGAAATGAAATGAAGAAAAGGATGGGCAAGATATCATTCAAATACATGATGCCTGGTTAAACAGGATGGCATTGCACATTTCAAATATATTATGGCTGGCTAAAAGACATGAGACTGCATAATTCCCATATATGATATATAAACTAAACAGGTGGCATTACAGAACATGTCTAAACTAAGCAGATGACATACATGATGTCAAAAGTAGGCACTTCAAGGCAACATATGCATGATATGACTAACATCATCATGCCAAGGTAGAGCAAACACCTTGCGGGGTAAATAGGAGTGGTCAGCGGCGTCTGAATCCGCCTCAGAACAGATATGTTCCTCTGGATTACAATCTGGAGAGGGGTGGGGAGGGTTTTCCATTGAACCCACCATGGAGCGATGTCTGCATGACACTGTATTGCCGCGCAAAACTCTTCTCTTTTTCTCTACATGTTCAGCACGACTGTGTACAATATCTGACATGCATACGAAAAAAATATGGTGAGATTATGTAAGGAGAGCATGCAGAAATTTAGAGTGATGGTAACAACCAGTGGATCGACATTTTTCCGTTGAACCAAAATATCCCTAATGGATCAACGTGAATGTATAGTAATAAGTGATGCAACAAGTGTACAACCTCTTTGCCGTAGCCGTGTCGACCTCAACATAATTGGGTTGGTCGCTGAAGCAGTTGAGGCAGAGGTGGCTGTCGGAGGTGTGGAGGAAGATCTGAGGAATCTGTAGATGGCGTCCAGGGCACTGCTCTGTTATGATCGATCGTTCTGTCGTTGGAGCAGCTCCAGTGAGCCGTAAGACGTCAAGGCTGAAGCAGCACAAGACAGACATCGTCAATCTCAAGTGGGATTCTAATAGAATCTCCAATAGATGATGTAAAATGGATGTAAAATTAACATCAACAAAAACCACCTGACTACAACAGATGAGGTAAAAACTATTGACTCTGAACTTAACTGTCGAAACTGAAATTTACTGTGGAATCTGAATGCTACTGTCGAAACTGAACGCAATGGTAGCAGAGAGGCACTTGACATGTAGTTTAGGGATGGCCTGCAGTTCATCTTCAACCTGCACCCCCCTGAGCCGCCAGCCACCACCGGCCGAACCACCGGCCCCAGCGCCGCCTCGCCACCCCGAAACAACTCGCCACCGCCGCCCCAGCCAGCCCTCTAGGCCCCCCGTGCCCCCACCCTGAACCCTAAGATAGATAGTGGGGTACCTCTCCGGCGAGCCCCCGTCCACGCTGCGGGTGGTTCTTCCTTAACTCCGGCGAGTCCCCCAACCCCTGAAAATCGACTGACCCAAAAGTCGATTCAGTCGACTGAAGTGTGGCTTAATCGGAGCAGAGCAGCAGCATGAGCAAGGGGGAGAGCAGCAGCAGCAGCTGGGCGAGCGAGCGATCGAGCGAGAGCCGGAGCAGCAGCAGCAGCGCGAGTGAGCAAGCGAGAGCCGGAGCAGCAGCAGCAGATCCGGCTGGTATGGACGCCACCGCCGAAGGGGCCTCGCACTGGGGGAGAGCCGCCGTGGAGATGTCGCCCGCGGCGCCGGCTTCAAGGTAGCCACTCCATGGGGGTGCGGGATGGAGCACCGTCGGCGCCGGGAGGTCAAGTTAAGGAGAAGGTGCGATGCGATGATTGTACAACCTCTTTGGTGGCGCGGAGTAGGCCTCGGCTTCGTCCGAGGAGTCGGTGAGGATGCTGCGGTTCCGGTGTAGCAGGTTAAGGCGGCGCTGTGGGGATGGAGGAGCCGCGATAGACGAGGCGATCGTCGGAGCAGCTCCTTGGAGGTGGAGGAAGGGGCGGCTGAACCGGCGGGACGACAAGATGGACGACGGATCCTCATCCGGGGAGGTGAACGAGGGACGTCGAGCTGTTGCGGTGGACGACGTCGTCGGGGAAGAGGCTCCGGCTGGGCATCGGTGACATGGCGACGGAGGAGGGTGGGGTTTCGCGGCTGGAGCGGAGAGGTGGCGGCCTGGGATTTCGAATGGCGAAAAGGGGGCGATGGGAGGGGGTTAAGCATGACTTAGGGACGCGCTTGTCCAAAATGTAGGGTGTGTTACAAAAGTACCCCCCACCGATTTGAACTAGCGGCCCTTTCGGCTCAGGGTTGGAAGGGGGATTTCGCGTGTCGGGATTTGGTAGCTGGAGGGAGTTTTCGCGCGTTGTAATTTCGGGATAGCAAGGCGCGGGTTGTGAAGGCGCCAGTTTTGGGAGCACGATATCTGAATTTTCGGGATATAACAAGACGCGGGTTGAATTTTAGGGACAAGCCTAACGTGTAGTAATATTGTACTTGTACCTGCCAAATCAATTCGCACTTCCCTCAACCAAAAAGAAAACGAAAAAAATATACTATTCACACCACACAAAGAGAGAGTCTTGCCCCGTTTTACTATACAAATGCTATTCAAAGCTACTCCCTCCTTCCATCTATATACGGCCTAATGCGTTTTTTGATGCTAACTTTGACCAAATATTAGAGCAATGATATATGACATGCAACTTACACAAAGCACACCGTTAAATTCGACTGTGAAAGGTTCTTTCAATGATATAATTTTCACATTGTGCATGTCATGTACTATTAATCTTGTCAATAGTCAAAGGCGGTCTTAAAAATCTCATTACGCCCTATATAGATGGAAGGAGGGAGTATGAATCCATGTTATGTGCGATTAATTTTTTTCGCTTGCTGTATAATGCATGTAACCTACTCATACCAACATTTTAGTGCATTCCAAATGTCTATACTACCACTGCAATTCGAACTAAATTTGAATTCGTTTCTCTATTTCAATAAGAATCGACAATCATGATTGTTGCCAACTTCAACCATCATAGTTTCCTTGCTATCCGCCAGATATAAATCGGATGGCCTATAATGCAGGATGGCAGGCACACCATCATCAACAACTCCATTTTTTTATAAGAGTAGAGATAAAATATATTAAATGTAGTATAACATGTTCATAACCACACCATGTTTATCACCGTTATATATATTCACACATGCGTCGGTTTGAAACACTATGATAAATTCTTCAAATATCCGAATTCGTTTTTTATAATGAAGTATATATGATCTCTATTCGTCTTTTACAACCACACAACCCTCGTATCTTTGTAGCTAGCGCTAACGTTCTCTTGTGCATGCACACACCCGCATCCCTCTCACCCTCCCTCAGCATTCTCTAGCTCCATCGCGCAAATTTGTCTTTTCACTTTAGGTCGTTCACCCACGGTGTGTGTAGGCCCCCCCAGCTCCTTCTTTACAGCACACATCGATCGATATGCCTCTCTAGCCAGGTGTGCCTAGCACAAACACAAGCTTCCCCTCTTCTCTTGTCACCGTCCATGCCTCACTCCCACCACTCTTTTCATCGTTCTCGTACTCGCACACTCCTCCCCCCTCAATATAGTATGCATCTCGTACCACCTCCTACATGCATCCCTCTCTCTCTATCCTTCTCCTCGTGCCTCATTTGCTTCTAACACACACATGCATGTATACCGATCGATCTCCCAACATATACCTAGATCGACGTACCTCGCAAGTTATGTCTCTCCTTTCTCTAACAAAGGGCGATTGATCTTCCTATGTAGTTACGTCTGCTTACCACAGCCACATCGTCCCCCTCATCATTCGTGCATGCCTCCTGACCCGTCTCTCACACGCACGTGCACAGACAACAAGCAGCCATCTCCTCTCTTATTGATATTGTGGGCGTGCCCTCTGTTTGTCTAGCAAGCCTATCCCACCATTTGTTAGAAGCAACTCCACTACCACCCCCTCCAACACTCTAGCTCTGTCTCTCTCCCAACCTTATTCCTCTACTGCACATATGCATGGATGCCGATCGATCTCCCTTAATACACGAGGTAGATCAATCTCCTTATACACGAGGTAGGCCTCTCTCCTCCTCCACACATATACTAGCCATTGTACCTCTATAGTTAATTGGGCCTCCCTCTTCCCCCACCACAAACCGATAGTCGAGCGCTGCAGGTAGGTATCCATGCCACAGAGACAAACTGCACATGTCCCATCTCACGTTCCAGTAGGCCATCCACTCTATATCTTTGACGTGGGCACACACAAATTCGATGGCACTCTTTATCGATCGCGCGCGCACACACACACACACATCATCCCTCTCTTTGATTCTATGGACACTTCAAGCCGATGATACCTCCACTCTCTTCTCGTGGATCGCCCCCTCTATATATATATGTTATATCCAGGACCCTATTTCACACACATTGCATATGTTACATTTTTTGATTGAGCCCCCCCCCAAAAACTCTCAAGAACCCACACACTATATCTCTCTAGGTTTGTATCTATCTCACACAACCCCACGTAGGTGGTGTACGTATACAACAACAGAATAGGTGCACCGTGCACGTACTCACGCTTCGTGCCCAGCCACACCCGCACGGGTACACGGTGGAGCTCATTTCTTTACGAAATGGCAGCCCACGTGGTAATTTGAATGCCTGTAGCAGTTGTTTACCTTGGGAGGTCGTGTACCATGCGTGCATGAAACAAAGTTCGACTTGACGCGTTGCCGCGTTATTTTTAAATAAAGTTATAGCGCTCAATGGCACGTACACAGAATATAAAACGATTTTTATGGAGAAAAAGGTAGTCCTCTCACTATATACAATGGAGCCTGCCTGCTTGGTTTGTCGCTCTTCAGAGTATCTCACACAAGGCTGCGGTGGACTCTCTCTCTCTCTCACCGTTGGTCACTGATCCGGCCGCATCCCGTCCGCCGGGGGAAAGGGAGTGCGGTGGCCTCTCTCTCTCTCACCGTTGGTCACTGATCCGGCCGCATCCCGTCCGCCGGGGGAAAGGGAGGAAGTGCATCGTTGTTAGGACCCCGATTCTAAGTCACACCGATCTAGCGTGTAACACCTCATATCACTTTGCGGTCTCACGCACGGTATTCCCACGGGTGTTGCCTTACCATGGCCCGGGACCATTTGCGCCTTTTGGCTCACGTATATGATAGTCTCGCTAGCATCCATATGACAGAGAACCCGGGCCGACATGACTAGTCGTGAACCCAAAGTGGCACTAACTTACGGGGACAGGCATACATGAATCAACATCGAGCATGTCGGTCAGCAGCGTGTGAATTTGGGCTGTAGCACTGGGCTAATAGGACTCCGGGAACCCGGGCTGTAGCAGGCTAGGCAGGACTCCGGATGTCACCGCGTGACATTTCCCCGAAGGGACAGACACAGGAACGAAGTGAATCACATTCCGGCCAGTCAAGTGTCCCGGAGCAGTAGTGCTGGGCTAGCAGGACTCCGGTGAACCGGGCTGTAGCGGACTACTATGGCTCATGGAAGCACAAGACTACATTTCCCCATAAGAGATGCTACCAAGGATAAACAACTAGGTTGTCGGATCCCACACGTACCAAGCATTTCAATCATACACACAATATGCTCGATATGTGCAAATACAACATGGCATCACAACAAGACTCTACGACTCAGAGTATTTATTCATTAGGCTCCGAAGAGCCAAGATATTCCAAACATGGGTCTCTCGACCCAGCATTCAGAGCATACAAGTCAAACACATACGGAAGCTTAACATGTCTGAATACAGACAACTATAAATGAAAAAGGCTGAGAAGCCTGACTATCTACTAGATCCTGCCGAGGGCACAAGATCGTAGCTGAGGTATCAAGCTAAACGTCGAAGTCCACGCAGAACTACTAGCGAGACTGAAGTCTCTCTGCAAAAACATAAATTAAGCAAACATGTGTACAAATGTACCCAGCAAGACTTACATCAGAACTAACTACATATGCATCGGTATCAATAAAGGGGGTGGTGGAGTTTAGCTGCAGCAAGCCAGCTTTGACTCGGTGGCTATCCTGAACTACGACTGCAAGTAACTCTTTTGAGGTGGCGCACATGAGTCCACAAATTCACCATATCAATACACCACTATGGATCGGCTCCCGTCTCCCTACGAGAACGCCATCCATAGCACTCACGCTTATCTTGCGCATTTTAGAGTATCCACTTTCACTTGTCTATGAACTGTTATAGGCAACCCAGAAGTCCTTTACCACGGACACGGCTATTCGAATAGATGATGTTAACCCTGCAGGGGTGTACTTCTTCACACACGCTCTCACCACTTACCGTCGTTTACACGACATGTACTCGGCAACCTTCAAGCGGAAGCCCAACATGGGTGTCGGCCACAGCCTACCTAAACTCTCAAGTCTCTAGTCCAGCTTTATCGCCTATTCAGGTTCCATCCGTAGGGAGTCCGGCCAAGGTTTCCACATACGGCCCCGAACGATGTGTACAGGGTTCCGCGACACCAAACGGGCGCCCGGCATACCCGGCCACGTGCCTACCGCATCACAGCCCACCCCTCGGGTCAGCGCTGTCCACGGCCTCCAGCATACTACAAACACCAGAAACTACTTGCAACTCCTGGACAGAGGACAAGGGTGATTAAGAAGCCGAGACGGTCCATTGGTTTCGGGCCCAATGCGTGGTAGTAACTGTTTCATGGATCACAAACACAGAACTCAGTTCCTCAGGACGGCTTCAATGAGACAACCCACCATGTACTCCTACATGGCCTCTCACCGCTACCTTTACCAAATAGGGTTCACACACTTAGCTCACACATAGTAGGACATGTTCACACAACTCCAATTCATCCCCGATGAATCAAGCCTGACAAAACTCTAAGCATAGCAGGCATGACAAACAATCATGAATGAGTAGGCACATCAGGGCTCAAACAACTCCTACTCATGCTAGTGGGTTTCATCTATTTACTGTGGCAATGACAGGTCATGCAGAGGATAAAGGGGTTCAGCTACCGCAACAAGTAACAGATGAATCGTTGTTGTCCTAATGCAGTAAAAGAGAGCAGGAGCGAGAGAGTGGGATTGTATCGGAATGAACAAGGGGGTTTCGCTTGCCTGATGGAGTGGTAGTAGGATACTGCCCTTCAGTCGGATAATCGTGAATATCCTCGGAGGCAGAACCTACCACGAAGAATACATCGAAGCACAATCAACACCAAGCAAGTGCAACAATATGATGCATGCATGAGACATGGCAAAATGAATGTATTGGGCTAATGCAACTAAGACCAGATGGGTTTGGACCATTTTGAATCAAAGATTCAAATTCCAAGCTCATATGTGGCTCTTATTAGTGCTTTATCTGGTTCTGTACTAAACAGCAGGTTAATGTGCTTAAACATGCATGAAACCAGTACAGATGGAAATATTGGATTTTTTTGATCATTTTTCATATATAAATCTTTTCATTCTGAGCTATAGATTATTTTCTATGATTTTTTGAAGTTTGTGGTATTTTCTGGAATTTCCTGTATAAAAATAATTCCAGTAATTAAATTAATGCGTCAGCATTGCATCAGGGTGACGTCAGCTGGTCAGCGGGCTCGTCCAGGTCAAACCTGACGTGTGGGGTCCACACGTCAGTGTCACTGTTAGTTAACTAACTAATTTAGAATTAATTAAAAGTTAATCCAGGTTAGTTAGCAGGCGGGCCCCACTTGTCATTGACTCAGGGGAGGGGGTCAGCCTGGGTCAAACAGGGTCAACTCGCCGACGTTTAGCCACCGGCGAGGCCAGACGCGGCGGTGGGGTGCGGGATCCGTGCTCCGGCGACCAAATGGGCGGCGGAGAGCATCTACGCGCAGCTGGGAACGAGCCGCATCGATTGGTGGTGGTGGTGGAGCTCGGGGTAGCCGGAATCGACGCCGGCGACGAGCTGTGTGGCTGCCGGGGTACTGGTGTAGTCAAACCCGTAGCTAGAGGGCGCGGCGAGGGGCGTGCGATGGTGCTACGGGCTCCTGGCGATGCGGTGAAGCTAACAGCCATGGTGGTGCGACCGTTGGATGGCCGGAGCCTCGTCGGCGACGAGCTCGGCGGTGACGCGTGCGGGTGAGCTACGTGCAGTTGCTATGGAGCTCGAGAGCGAGAACGAGAAGGGGGAGAAGGTAACGGAGCTCACTGCGGTCACGTAGAAGCAAACGGCGCGGTCAGGGACGGGTTGACGATGTCGGGAGGTCGCCGGCGATCTCGGAGCAGAGGCGGCGAAGTCGAGGGTGCAGGGGGCGATGCAGGCCGTTCGGCGTTGCCTGACTCGGCGGAGAGGATGAGGGCGTCGAGACGGAGCTGCTAGACAGCACGGGAAGGCGAGGGGAGCACGGTGGCTGCAAGGTTCACGCCGGCGCGAGCTCGGCAGCATCGGCCATGGCGGAGGCGAGGCGAGGGAGAGAAGCAGGGGGGAATGAGGTGTCGGGGCGGTCGAGCGGGCGACGTGGGCGTCGTCCAGATCCTCCAGAGGCGTGGGCGGCAAGCAGGTGACGCCGTGGCGCGCGCGGCGGCGTCGCGGTGTCCCTCCTCTGCCTACTGGCAGAGGTGGAGGATGACTGGCACGGCCGGGTGGGCTTGGCCTCTGCTGGGCCGCGGTGGGCGCCAGGTATGTGGCCTCTGGCCTTTCTCTCTCTCTCTCTCTTTTATTTCTCATTTAAATTGTTTTTCTATTTTTCTGTAAGTTTGTTGCATTATTGAAAATACTTAGGCATCTCCTAAAATCACCAAAATGCACATGGCCACTGTTTAGAATTTATATGGCGTGGAACATTTTAGTTTGCAATTATTTGAGCACTTGAAATATTTTATATTATTTAAATGCCCAAAATCAAATAGCTAATGGATTAATCCAGTGACCTTAAGATGTCCTAGAAATTTCTGCATCACTTTTGGCAGTGGTTTAAGACCAAGGCAGAGATGATGAACATTTTAGAAGGGCATTTCAGGTTCATTGAAATTATTTTTAGTAAACCCTAGTTGTTAACAGGGGGGTGCTGGGGTTTCTGTCTTCCCCATTTCAGGTTTCTGGAAAAAAAGAAACATGATGCAACACTCTAATGCATGAACTAGCTAGGATGTGAGAACTCACCCCCACTAAACAAGAATCTCGTCCCGAGATTCAAGACGTGAGGTAAGAAGACAAAGGGGACACAAACTAACACAATCTTCATGATCCAATTGCTCTTCTCGAAGATGTTGACTCATTGCATCACCTTGATCTCGACGTCTTGCTTTGACAACTACATTCAACATATCAACGAATAGAAAGAGAGAATTTTAGAAGAATCAATCTTTCTGAGATTCGGGCAACTTAGGATCATCTTAATGATCACAAGATCAATTTACGGAATGAGATATAGAAACATCTCTGGAGCTGAGAGGCAAAACATGCATCAGGAGGGGCGGAAGAAACAATTTGACGAGGGTTTCAAAGCAGCGAGGAAAATTGCCATGATTCCATAATGGGGCACCTTGGGAAAGGTGACTCGAAGAATTATTACCTTAAGTGGCAAAAAGAATTACCTTTGATATAGAGATCTTTGAGACTCTTTATATCAGCCTAAGGCAAATCACAGCAATCGTTTGGCGGAGTTCGAAGGAATGGCATACTCGGACTAGAATGGATGATGTGAACTACCTTGTTGAAGGCAACGCAAGGGATGATTTGCTTGCGCGTGCTCTCAAGAACTTGAGCATTTCCATATTCATCAAGGTTCTACCAACATCCGTGTCCAGGATCCTGGCAATAGAACATACTACCATGATGAATAGTGATGGATGATGCAGATGCAAAGGAAGATAACACCTTCTCGGATTTCACCTTAGCGAGGCCAAGGGGACGAAATCTGAATGATCGACCGAGAGACATTTAGCACTCCGCTTCTAATGTTCTCCTTGATGTGCTAGTGCAACCCATTTATTAAAATGGTTTGGTACGTAGAACATCAAGTAAAAGGTCGGACTTCGGGAGCACAAGAATTCATAAGGAATAACTACGGAAGTAGAATCCTACGAAATCCTTCTGGGAAGGTGGCCAACTTTATCAATCAAGATACTATAGTAATAGATCTTCCGGCTGGGTGTGTTGGCCACGACATCCACTTTACCGGTTATCGAGAGACCAATATTATAATTCTTGGAAAATGTTCCAACCATCATATCTGCCCGAGATTCAGATCTGGTTGGTGTCAGGATATTCCAGACTCATCAAGTCTAGAAGGAAAAATGAAAGTTTGCAACACAAATCGACGAGATGACGTTGCGAGATTCTCGGGAGATGAACTACGATAGCAAGCTCCAAAACATGAGCTGGTTCTGCTACACACCTGTGAACACACTGTCCTAGAAAAGCACGACCACATGGTAGTCTTATAATAAAACACTACCGAGTTCTGGTTCGGAACCATCATCGCGGATAAAGAAGTCCTTGCATAAGTCATATGATTAGCTCTTATGAAGGAACTTCTTCTCCTTGAACAAATCAGTTAGTGGCTTGGTGTGCTAGGGATTCATATGGAATGGAGGTTGCAAGTCTCCAGACCACAGAATACTTCGCACGTATGCATGACTGACTTGGGATGATTCCAGAGGAAGCAAAACAAACTTTCTCGAATTCACGGCGGCAACTTGCATCTAATGCACATGAATTAGAGGAAGTCACTTCTTTCATCCAACATATCCTTCATGAATGGGACATGAAGAAAATTCATACACAAGTTTACAACACTGGCGTAATGTTCAACACGAGTCATGGAGAAGATAAGAATGTTGCCGATGGGCTCAGCAACAATTTATCAAAATTCCAATGGAGATGGAATTCCACAACTATGCGGAAAAGGTTATAGCATTGGTCAGACCCAAAGAATATAATGGTGTATGCTCGAGGAAACCACCACGAGTAAGATAGCATTACGAATATCGTTGGTTCTGATTTGATTTAAGGATAGCCCACACTCAAATCAAAGTTTGGACAAGACAATAGATCCAACAATTGATCACGAGGATCAGTCAATAAAGATATCATCTTTCTTCAACACACTCACAAAAACATATCCCTTAAAATGAACTAAGCCAGGCAAGCTTTTATCTTCCAATTCTCCAAGTTGTTGTTTGGCTTAACCAACTAGCTCAGGGGTATCCAACACAGATTCTTGGAGAAAGAGTGGTTTATTGGAAAACCAACTTGATCACGAACTCAACATATCGGTCAGGGGACAACCTGGTGGTACTTCCAAGAAGATATTTGGAAAATCACGATCCACCGACATGTTATTAAGATCGAGAACAATCTTGCTTTTCAGGGCGAGACGATATGATCAAATGAGCGAGGATTTGACAAAATCCTAACTCATCAATCGAAGAGTGCACCAGAAATAGGGACAAGTAGCACGATCAATCCTAGTATAGTGATTCGATAACCAACACGCTAAGAATGATATTAATGTCCATTTACTACCAAGCAACACGGTTGCTAGGAGTATTGATTTCACACATCATGGTTCACTTGTCGGCATTCCGGTTGTGACAACACGGGACCGAGGAATGAAAATGATGGCAAGAAGTATCACTGCGTCAAGAATTCGTGAGAGCTGGAGCAATTCTCATGACAATCCTGACATAAAGGGGGTAATACTCCAAGGTGGAACAGAACAAAAGCTGGATTGGCTTTTTGATCTGCGGAGTACAACTACTTTGACCAGTCCAAGAAATGGATGAGGTCCTAGAGTTTGTTTCTCCTAGTTATTCTGATATAGAATGGCTTGACGGACCACAACAATAATAAGCATTGATAACACGGATGCACAATTACTCCTGACATTCAATTGATAGACGAAGGTCGGAATATGACTGAAGAGGGACAACTCAAAGGAACGTATATCTTTCTGAGTTGTGAATGCATAGATTAGTATGTCGAGCAAAGCTCAACATTTCTTCTGGATAACCCATGCAGAAGGGGAAGGACTGGCAGATTCACAATTTGAATGGAGAACTCGTCAAGAGCACTCTGGTTGTGATCTTTTGGTTCAAGAGAACTTCTGCCATAAGCAGTTCATGGTATTTGGAAGAAGGAAATACCACAGACCTCGAGGACTATCACAAAGGTTACTAATATCTTAAGGGAACTAGCAATACTAACAACATGAAGTGGGGTGAATCTTGGGCTCAAAACCCAGGAGTAGAATACCTACTACTAAAATGGCATCGCGGAATGCTTTCGAGAATAATGGCCAGAATCATCACACTGGGACACAAATCATGGCTAGATTACTAGATGATCCCCTAAGAGACCTAGGGTCATAATAATAATTCCAACATATATGTCGAGGCAACGGAGTACCTCAACAGACCGATTAGTGTGCTTAATCTGGCCCAAAGGAACATCGAGAACGGGAAGAAGGGATTTACAAATGCATTAGATTGTTTCAAAACCTGGGATGACTCGAACAACATAACTGCTATAAATGCTCGAAAAAGATTTAGGACATCCTACAAAAATGGTGGCATAACTACTCAACATCACAATATCAAGGTTCTGAGACCAGCTATGAACATTCGGAAGTAGTAGGAACTTAACTGAGGCTTGAAACCAACAATCCTATAAGTCTATGGATTAGTAACACGTGATCCAGATAGAAAGATGATAAGCCTAGTTCTTAATCCCCGTAGAAGAGAACAGGATGACTCAGATCAAAAGGGCATAAGGTAAAGGAGTAAAAAGAGCCTTACGTTCCCTCCCACAATCAATTCCCCTACATATAACTAAAGCATTTCTAGACTCAACTTCGACCAGTTTGGCTTCGTAAACCTACAGGCAGTCAGGCTCTGATACCAAAGCTGTCAGGACCCCGATTCTAAGTCACACCGATCTAGCGTGTAACACCTCATATCACTTTGCGGCCTCATGCACGGTATTCCCACGGGTGTCGCCTTACCATGGCCCGGGACCGTTTGCGCCTTTTGGCTTACGTATATGATAGTGTCGCTAGCATCCATATGACAGAGAACCCGGGCCGACATGACTAATCGTGAACCCAAAGTGGCACTAACTTACAGGGACATGCATACATGAATCAACATCGATCATGTCGGTCAGCAGCATGTGAATCCGGGCTGTAGCACTGGGCTAACAGGACTCCGGGAACCCGGGCTATAGCAGGCTAGGCAGGACTCCGGATGTCACCGCGTGACATTTCCCTGAAGGGACAGACACAGGAACGAAGTGAATCACATTCCGGCCAGTCAAGTGTCCCGGAGCAGTAGTGCTGGGCTAGCAGGACTCCGGTGAACCGGGCTGTAGCGGACTACTATGGCTCATGGAAGGACAAGACTACATTTCCCCATAAGAGAGGCTACCAAGGATAAACAACTAGGTTGTCGGATCCCACACGTACCAAGCATTTCAACCATACACACAATATGCTCGATATGTGCAAATACAACATGGCATCACAACAAGACTCTACGACTCAGAGTATTTATTCATTAGGCTCCGAAGAGCCAAGATATTACAAACATGGGTCTTTCGACCCAGCATTCAGAGCATACAATTCAAACACATACGGAAGCTTAACATGTCTGAGTACAGACAACTATAAATGAAAAAGGCTGAGAAGCCTGACTATCTACTGGATCCTGCCGAGGGCACAAGATCGTAGCTGAGGTATCAAGCTAAACGTCGAAGTCCACGCGGAACTACTAGCGAGACTGAAGTCTCTCTGCAAAAACATAAATTAAGCAAACGTGAGTACAAATGTACCCAGCAAGACTTACATCAGAACTAACTACATATGCATCGGTATCAATAAAGGGGGTGGTGGAGTTTAGCTGCAGCAAGCCAGCTTTGACTCGGTGGCCATCCTGAACTACGACTGCAAGTAACTCTTTTGAGGTGGCCCACACGAGTCCACCAATTCACCATATCAATACACCACTATGGATCCGCTCCCGTCTCCCTACGAGAACGCCATCCATAGCACTCATGCTTATCTTGCGCATTTTAGAGTATCCACTTTCACTTGTCTATGAACTGTTATAGACAACCCAGAAGTCCTTTACCACGGACACGGCTATTCGAATAGATGATGTTAACCCTGCAGGGGTGTACTTCTTCACACACGCTCTCACCACTTACCGTCGTTTACATGACATGTACTCGGAAACCTTCAAGCGTAAGCCCAACATGGGTGTCGGCCACAGCCTACCTAAACTCTCAAGTCTCTAGTCCAGGTTTATCACCTATTCAGGTTCCATCCGCAGGGAGTCCGGCCGAGGTTTCCACATACGGCCCCGAACGATGTGTACAGGGTTCCGTGACACCAAACGGGCGCCTGGCATACCCGGCCACGTGCCTACCGCATCACAGCCCACCCCTCGGGTCAGCGCTGTCCATGGCCTCCAGCATACTACAAACACCAGAAACTACTTGCAACTTCTGGACAGAGGACAAGGGTGATTAAGAAGCCGAGACGGTCCATTGGTTTCGGGCCCAATGCGTGGTAGTAACTGTTTCATGGATCACAAACACAGAACTTAGTTCCTCCGGACGGCTTCAATGAGACAACCCACCATGTACTCCTACATGGCCTCTCACCGCTACCTTTACCAAATAGGGTTCACACACTTAGCTCACACACAGTAGGACATGTTCACACAACTCCAATTCATCCCCGATGAATCAGACCTGACACAACTCTAAGCATAGCAGGCATGACAAACAATCATGAATGAGTAGGCACATCAGGGCTCAAACAACTCCTACTCATACTAGTGGGTTTCATCTATTTACTGTGGCAATGACAGGTCATGCAGAGGATAAAGGGGTTCAGCTACCGCAACAAGTAACAGATGAATCGTTGTTGTCCTAATGCAGTAAAAGAGAGCAGGAGCGAGAGAGTGGGATTGTATCAGAATGAACAAGGGGGTTTCGCTTGCCTGATGGAGTGGTAGTAGGATACTGCCCTTCAGTCGGATAATCGTGAATATCCTCGGAGGCAGAACCTAGCACGAAGAATACATCGAAGCACAATCAACACCAAGCAAGTGCAACAATATGTTGCATGCATGAGACATGGAAAAATGAATGTATTGGGCTAATGCAACTAAGACCAGATGGGTTTGGACCATTTTGAATCAAAGATTCAAATTCCAAGCTCATAAGTGGCTCTTATTAGTGCTTTATCTGGTTATGTACTAAACAGCAGGTTAATGTGCTTAAACATGCATGAAACCAGTACAGATGGAAAGATTGGATTTTTCTGATCATTTTTCATATATAAATCTTTTCATTCTGAGCTATATATTATTTTCTATGATTTTTGGAAGTTTGTGGTATTTTCTGGAATTTCCTGTATAAAAATAATTCCAGTAATTAAATTAATGCGTCAGGGTGACGTCAGCTGGTCAGCGGGGTCGTCCAGGTCAAACCTGACATGTGGGGTCCACATGTCAGTGTCACTGTTAGTTAACTAACTAATTTAGAATTAATTAAAAGTTAATCCAGGTTAATTAGCAGGCGGGCCCCACTTGTCATTGACTCAGGGGAGGGGGTCAGCCTGGGTCAAACGGGGTCAACTCGCCGGCGTTTAGCCACCGGCGAGGCCAGACGCGGCGGTGGGGTGCGGGATCCGTGCTCCGGCGACCAAATGGGCGGCGGAGAGCATCTACGCGCAGCTGGGAACGAGCCGCGTCGATTGGTGGTGGTGGTGGAGCTCGGGGTAGCCGGAATCGACGCCGGCGACGAGCTGTGCGGCTGCCGGGGTACGGGTGTAGTCGAACCCGTAGCTAGAGGGCGCGGCGAGGGGCGTGCGATGGTGCTACGGGCTCCTGGCGATGCGGTGAAGCTAACGGCCATGGTGGTGCGACCGTTGGATGGCCGGAGCCTCGTCGGCGACGAGCTCGGCGGCGGCGCGTGCGGGTGAGCTACGTGCAGTTGCTACGGAGCTCGAGAGCGAGAACGAGAAGGGGGAGAAGGTAACGGAGCTCACTGCGGTCACGTAGAAGCAAACGGCGCGGTCAGGGACGGGCTAACGACGTCGGGAGGTCGCCGGCGATCTCGGAGCAGAGGCGGCAAAGTCGAGGGTTCAGGGGGCGATGCAGGCCGTTCGGCGTTGCCTGACTCGGCGGAGAGGACGAGGGCGTCGAGACGGAGCTGCTGGGCAGCACGGGAAGGCGAGGGGAGCACGGTGGCTGCGAGGTTCACGCCGGTGCGAGCTCGGCAGCGTCGGCCATGGCGGAGGCGAGGCGAGGGAGAGAAGCAGGGGGGAATGAGGTGTCGGGGCGGTCGAGCAGGCGACGTGGGCGTTGTCCAGAGCCTCCAGAGGCGTGGGTGGCAAGCAGGTGACGCCGTGGCGCGCGCGGCGGCGTCGCGGTGTCCCTCCTCTGCCTACTGGCAGAGGTGGAGGATGACTGGCACGGCCGGGTGGGCTTGGCCTCTGCTGGGCCGCGGTGGGCGCCAGGTAAGTGGCCTCTGGCCTTTCTCTCTCTCTCTCTTTTATTTCTCATTTAAATTGTTTTTCGATTTTTCTGTAAGTTTGTTGCATTATTAAAAATACTTAGGCATCTCCTAAAATCACCAAAATGCACATGGCCACTGTTTAGAATTTATATGGCATGGAACATTTTAGTTTGCAATTATTTAAGCACTTGAAATATTTTATATTATTTAAATGCCCAAAATCAAATAGCTAATGGATTAATCCAGTGACCTTAAGATGTCCTGGAAATTTCTGCATCACTTTTGGCAGTGGTTTAAGACCAAGGCAGAGATGATGAACATTTTAGAAGGGCATTTCAGGTTCATTGAAATTATTTTTAGTAAACCCTAGTTGTTAACAGGGGGGTGCTGGGGTTTCTGTCTTCCCCATTTCAGGTTTCTGGAAAAAAGTAACATGATGCAACGCTCTAATGCATGAACTAGCTAGGATTTTACAATCGTTTCTCTGTTTGACGGCGCCGAGGCAGCACGTCCCGATCTGCGGTACACGTCGTTCTCTCTGACCAAGCTCCGGCGCGGCAGGGCCTACGCCACCTGCTCGCAGATTCCGCTCGCCGCCGCTCACCTAGTTACATCCCGACGACCTCCAGGTATCTCCTCCGGCCTTGCTCCACTACCCGTCTTCCCACGTCGCTGCATGTGGATCTTCCATAGTTCTTTGCCCAAAACGTAGCTCGTCCGGCGTACGTTCCATATTGCATTCTCGTCCTCAAACCGTTTTAGACAAACACAACCATGTTGTTATCTACCCTTAGGACAAGGAATATGCTTCTTTTTTGTCGTCGCATGTGTCATCAACTGTTATTGGCCAGTAATTGTTTCCTTTCTACTCGTTGCTATTGCGACCTTTTGGTGAACTGCACAAATCACTTTTTTCTTAAGAGTGTTTTGTGCAGTTGTACTAAAATGTCACACGGGCAACGTCTCTACATTTCAGTGCGACTACACAAAGGGAGATTGGTTTTGCTCTATCCTCCTCATCCAACTCCGAGCCTAATCTTCTCCAACTAGTTAGTCTTAAGAGAGACTGCAAAGGTGACCGGCTTCTATTTGTGTGTTTATTGTTTCATCAGCAATCCTCTATTATCGTAATCACACTTAATATCTTTGGAACAAGGACGCTCAGCTCTATTTTAGTGGAACTGCACAAAATGATCGGAATGTTGCATGCTCCAGACAGCTACTTTTTTTCCCAACATGCCTTGTTGATTTAGACAGAGCTGGGGGGACGTTGCTACCAATGAAAGCATGGATCAATTTTAATTTAACACCTTCTCACAACTCTGTCTTCAGTTGTGATGTAATTATTAGCTCCGATCTGCTAATAATTGGCATGCATTAGCAAGGAAGTTAGTTTTTTATTATTTCCGAAAGAGCATCGATGGCAAGACACGCGAAACAAAAGCTGAAAGCTCACACCATTGTACAATTTCATGTCGCTGGAAAATTATTTGTATAGTACGTCAATTATGTAAACAAATGATGGAAGCTTGATAGCATTGCCAGAAGCCTCTTCATCATCCGGGTCCATGTGCCATGCACAAAATTATACTCCTTCGTTCCTAAATATTTGTCTTTTTACAAATTTCAAACGGGCATATTTGAGAGTGTAGATTCACTCATTTTGCTTCGTATGTGTACTCCCTCCGTTCCTAAATATTCTATTCGTCTTTCTAGAGATTTCAACAAGTGACTACATACGGAGCAAAATGAGTGAATCTACACTCTAAAATATGTCTATATACATCCGTATGTGCCAGTCCATTTGAAATCTCTAAAAAGACAAATATTTGAGCAGTCACTCGTTGAAATCTCTAGAAAGACAAATACTCCGGAGTATATTTAAGAACCGAGGGGGTAGTGCACAACCGCATGGGAGACTCAGCCCGGTCGTTGCGCCGCATTAATAGTGAGTAATGAGCAGTCAAATCATAAGCCCCACCTTTCCCACTGTAACTTGCTCTGAAGAAGCAACCATCAATACGCTCTTTTGAATCCGCTCATACTACTCCATCCGTCACTGTTTATACAGCGCGCTTCATAAAAAAGAAAAAAAATCTGTGGGACCAAGGCGACTAGCGATCGGCCTGAAAAATAGCATTGGTAGTTATAGCACGGTGTCTATTACTAGAGGGAATAATGCGTACGCACATGCATGCACTTACTCCACTCTGTAGTAGTACAGTACATGGAGAGAAAATTGTGGACTTGATTGCGGTTACCACGCCCTAATTAATTGAGCATTAAACCAAACGCGTCTAAAGTCTCTCTGGTGGTGGAAATGCATTGAGAGAAATGCATCATAATGAAGCGCGCCCTGTAAACTATGACGGAGGGAGGAGTAGTATGAAGGTGCAAAACCAAGTACGCATATGGTCAGTCGGTCAACGCACCTCCTCTTGGCATATCACTGACATGTGGGACAGGAGTGTGAGCAAACCAATCTGAATTGACGACAAAGAGCCAACCTGCCGTTCCTTGAGAGAGACGAGGAGCGAGAACACACAGACGGGCTCGCACGGAGGCCAAGATATCAGTCATTACATGTTGGGCTGCCATTTTCCGCCCTTCTCCGGAATAAACGTGTACTTTATCAGAGATAAAAAATAAGAGTACAGACGCTCCACCATGCGGTTCTAGTAGTAGTACTACTCGTACTACTGCGCTTGGCTCTTCGCCTCTTCGTGAAGTCGAACAATGATGGTACTCCGCATGTTGGGTACTACAGTGTATGCCTCTGACAATCTGACACCGAATGGACTGATGCATGTCCACCGAGGGTAGGTTGCATTATTCAAAAGGCGTAAGCGAGCTTCACCTTGTCCTGCAAGCTTCTCCTCGTTCTGCGAGTTGACGGGACACACCAAAAAGTAGTGCTAGTCCATACTCCCTCCTTTCCGGTTAATATGGCTTAATCTTTTTGCGGGTAAATGAGAGAGCTTTATTCATATATAAGCATTCTTAGGACGATCAGCCAAGACACTGGTCACTAGGAAGCGAGGTACCCCGCAAAAAAAGAAGTAGGAAGCGAGGTGCTTCATCAAGGAAGCTCTCGGCCACATTCAAAGTGCAGCAAGCACGGTTCGTACGAAGATGCGCCACAAGGTTTCCTGACCTGTTTACATGCTGAATAACAAAAAAAGAGGAAATATTACCGAGCGCTACTATTTGTAACAGGATATGAGCCAAAATTAAGCGAGAATTGTGGCGAGTGTTCCATGCAATCAACTTCCATTATCACATGCGAGAACCCTCGAAGAGAACCAAATGTGTTGAAGATTGCTTTATCACATTTTAAAATTATAATAAGAGTGCAGACGCTCCTCCATTCGGTTCCTAGTACTAGTATAGTATGTACCTTTATAGACTATAGTAGTAGTACTAGTAAACTTTATGCTTGGCTGTTCGCCTATTCAGGAAGTCGAACAATAATAGCACTAGTAGTATAGTGTATGCTTCTAGCAATCTGACAACGAATTAACTGTTGCACGTCCACCGCCTGAGCGAGGGAGAGCTTGCATTAGTCAAAAGTTTCTCCTTGTCCTGCGAGCCACCGTGCGCAAGCTTCTCCCGTCCTGCAACCTTCTCCTCGTTCGGCAAGTTGAAGGGACACAGCAAAGTAATGGTAGTCCATACTGCCTCCTCTCTGGTTAATATGGATTAATTTCGAATGAGATAAATACACTATCTGTCACTGTATATTTGTAAAAATACAGTCAGTCGACTTCATAATATGCTCATTGCGCTCGATATATATATTTTCCGGTGTTTATATGGTCACTAGCTCACCCTGACTGAGTATGTGTGTGCATGCACATGTAGGTTCAGCACTTGAGCGTGACCGTGTGTGTTCCGTCGTGTGCTCGGACATGCATGCATTAGGGCGTCGCGCGCGTTTTTGCGTCCATGTGTACGTGTGACTGTTGCATACACGTAGGGGGAGTACGTGTAGGGGCCACTAAGGAGCAGTAAAATCACACAGTAAGTTAGTCGGAAGAAGCAACCATCATTTCACTCTTGAATGACACGTACGCAATATAAAATGGTTGATATGGAGAGAAAAAGAAAACCACTATATATACACTAGCAGGAGCCTAAGCTACAAGCCTGCTTGCTTAGGTTGCTCTCTTCACAACCATAGAACGACGGGCCTGATCCCGCAGCTGGGGGAAGGGAACAATGTTCTGCGTAGACGCGGTCGACATCGGCGAGGGAGAAAACCCACAGTCGGTGCGTCCCAATCGGGGGTCACCGCGGTATGGGCCGATGCCGCGTCCCAACCGCCCTTCTAGCTACAGCCCGACGTCCCAGGTAGTCCATATTCCTTTTGGAGCCGGCTTGCTCCACTGCCGTAGCTCCATCTCCATGTCGATCTTTCTCTACCTCTACCGGCTTCTACTTGTGATGAGTTTATGTCTCATGAACTAGTGCCAGTACTATTATTCTAATCACACTTCTTCAATATCTTTGCCATCAGGGATGCTCAG
The DNA here is from genome assembly GCF_018294505.1 of Triticum aestivum. Lineage (NCBI taxonomy): Eukaryota > Viridiplantae > Streptophyta > Magnoliopsida > Poales > Poaceae > Triticum > Triticum aestivum. The sequence goes on along the minus strand of NC_057808.1, from coordinate 79,061,530 downwards.
GTCAATTTTAGTGGAACTGCACAAAAGCATCGTATGATCCGAGGGTGCCAGCCGTCTTTCCTTTGCCAGGTTCTACCTGGCCAGGAAATTAAATCATGTTTAGGGTTTAGGGTTTAAGTCGTAGTGACCCCATCAGTAGTTTTTCTTTCGTACACGCTCTCACAACTTTTTTCCTTAGTTGTGAAGTAAATATTGGCTATGATCTGTGAATCATTGAGATGCATCAGCATGCGCGTTAGTTTTCCTTTGTATTTGATGGAATGTTGTAATGGGGCAACCTTGGAATAGGAATGAAAATGGAGTGGAAAGTTTCCGTTTTTCCGGAGAAAAAATGGAAACGGAGAGAAACCAACGTTTCATTTCGTCGGATCGCGCCATCGAGCAAAACCAACGTTTAAATCACGTCTGTCCTGTTCGTGTCTCACCCTCCTCCACGGCTCAACCCCACATGGTCGCTCGGCATGCCACTCACCGCAAACCGAGTACACGATAACTTTCCCGCCTGCTTGTCGATGGATCGCGCCATGGAGTACTAGCACTACTGGAAGAGATTGACGAGTTGGGGAGGATAGCTAGCTGTAGCACGGACTCCCAAGAACTTTTTACATGCATGTTGTAGCCGGCTATTGCGACCTTTGAACGCGGAGAAGCCGCGTGCACCCGGAAGCGGCGCGGGCGACGCTCTCTCGGCCGGCGCGCCGCTTCAATGCCGGTGCCAGTGAGAGGTCGCGTCCGCTCTGGCCGGGCATGAATGCGGCACTGACCATTTCGGGCGGGAAGCACGCGCGGGTGATGAAGAGGGTTCGGGTTGGTCAGGACCGGCCGTGGCAGCGGTCCGGACGTGCGCAACCAAGAGATGATGTACGTTAATATTGCTGCGTATATAATTAACAACGTAAATAATGTGCCAGTTGGACAAATATGATTGGAGATGGAGATGGAAATGGAATTTTACATAAACACGGATATGCATGTCTATGTCTATGTGTGTGTGCGCGACGACTCTCGTGACCTGGAAGCGGGGACGTGTTTTTGATCGAGTATTCTTTCTTGGTACGTTAGAAAATTAGTTTGTCTAATTCACATCTAGATGTTATTTAAGGATATCACATCTAAGCTCCCACAAGTATATAATGTAGCAACAAGAAACAAAAAAAAACTAGGAAAAAAATAGACCACAAACAGAGTGGACATCAACTTAGATGTGACATAACTATGTCACATCTAGATGTGTCCTAGACAGACCCTTAAAAAATTGTCCGCCAGTTTTCGTTTCTTTTTTCCGGGAACGCGCGTATTCTATTTAAAACCACTGCTATGGAGAGATTTTTTTACTCCATTATAGCCTCTTGTTTGATAGAGTTTCTCGCGTCTCGCTCTCTCACCCTCTCCACATATGTTACACGCTGGAGGCTCAGCGTTCATTTGCTAGGGTTTTCTATATTCACAATCTCTCACCCTCTCTTCACCAGATCTAAACAAGACTGCATTGGCCTCTTGTCTCTCTCTCCCCCCTCACAGCTGGTGAAGGAGGCGTCCGTATCCTGTTGCACCGGGAAAGGGAGGAGGTGCAGCGTTCACTCTATCGCCTTCGGCAAGGGAGGCAATCCACTGCCGGCTGCGCTGTTCTCTTTCACCCAGCGCCTGTGCGGGAGGGCCACCGACCCCTTCTTCCTTGCTGTCGTACGTAGTGTGGGCAGATCCGGCCTCCCACCGCACGCCTTGCCACATCCCGACGACCCTAAGGTATAAGTTTCTGTGAAACCGTCGTTGCTCTAGCTGCATGTGGATCTTTTTCGATCTGTAGTCGAATCTAGGTCTTGGTTCAAAGAGGAAAGAAGGGTGCGGTGGGCTGGAGCAAGAATCTAGGACGTGGTTCAATGAGGAAAGGAGGGGCGGAAAGTAGTATAGACTGGCTATCCAGCCGCTTTGTAGGTCGAAAAGGGAAAAAAGGGGGTAACCTAGTACACACATCTGTAAGGAACCGATCTCTTTGTTGAAAAGGGAAAGAAACTGGGGGGTCGGGGTTTGTGCAGGACTAGATTTGTTGCCCTCACATAGGAAGAAGGTTCAAAGAGAACAAATATGGGACCAGCGCATATATGCTGCTTGGCTACATACTCTGCATCACCCATTTATACGTGTGGACGCACATGGTGCTGGCATGTCCCATACAGCTATTTTGCTGTTGTTAATCTAAGAATGCCGCCGGAAAATTGAAGCAATGCCACTGTTAAAAGTAAATTACATTTTTTAACGAATGTTGTTTCAAGAGAATGTCTCTGTTAATATGAATCAATGCAACCGTTTTAGAAATGCTACTGTCCTACTTTGTTTTCCATCCAAGATAAGTTAGATGCTTCTTTCTGTCACCGTTTGTTTCATCCTCCTTTATCGGCAAGTAATTGTTTCCTTTTTTGCCTCTGTTAAAACAGGGCTATCGATTCAACTTGTTGCTATTGCGACATTTTGCTTCACTACTCGAAACACTTATGTTTTAAGAGTGTTTTGTGCAGTTCAACTTGAATGTCACACCGGTGACTTTGCTTAATTTTGGTGGAACTGCACAAAAGGAGATCGAGATTTGTTTCTAGTCTTCATGGCGAGTTGTTCAAATCTTGGTCTCAACCACATGATGTGCAGTGTGCTTTGAGATGTTGTGCTACTTGTTTTGGTACTGTTTTAAATAAATGTTGAATTGAAGCTATTGTATTGCTGTCTTTTCCCATTAAGTATTGAACAAAAATGGGACCAACCCAGACATGATGCTTGTTGCTTTGTTACAACAAATTCAGCATCACCCCCTTTATAAGCTAGTAATTGATGCCACTCTCAGAATTAACTACTGAATCTTATTTCAAAACTGCAAACTTGTTAGGGATTGGCGGGATTACCATTTTTGTGGCCGCATGTTTCATCCTCCTTTATTAGCCAGTAATTGATTCCTTTTTTGCCTCTGTTTAAACATGGATATCTATTCAACTTGCTGCTATTGCGACATTTTGCTTCGCTACGTGAAACACTTTTCTTGATTTCAGTGCAACTGCACAAAATGAGATTGGATTTCCTATTCGTGTTGGCAGATTCGTATTTTATCTTGTCCATCTCATGAAAGGTCAGTACAGGTCTTCATCCACATGATTGTGCAGTGTGCTTTGAGATGTTGTGCTACTTGTATTGGTACTGTTTTAAATAAATGTTGAATTGAATCTATTGTATTGTTGTCTTTTCCCATTAAGTAGTGAACAAAAATGGGACCAACCCAGACATGATGCTTGTTGCTTTGTTACAACAAACTCTGCATCACCCCCTTTATAAGTAGATGGAAGCACATATTGTTGTTGTGCCCACTCTCCCCTGGAACTGTTTATGCTTTTCATTAATCTAATGCCGCTGGTAAAACTAAGCAATGCCACTCTCAGAATTAATTAACTACTGAATCTTAGTTCAAAACTGCAACACTTGTTAGGAATGGTACTATCCTGCTTTGTATTTCTTTCTACATGTTTAACCAAGGTATTGTTAAGATAATGTCTCTGTTAAAATGAATCAGTTGCATTGTTTTAGGAATGGTACTTTTCTGCTTTGTCGTTCTTTATACATGTTGAAACAAGGCATTGTTAAGATAATGTCTCAGTCAATATGAATGAATCACACTGATGGAGAATTGCTACTCTCCTGCTTTGTTTCCCATTAAGATAAAGTAGATCAGTAGATGCTTTTCTTCTGGGAGTACAAGTCATCAACCATTATTTCTCAGTAATTGTTTCCCTTATACCTATTGTTGCTTACAGGGATATCAAAATTAAAGCTCGGTTTTATTCCGACTTCGATTTTAGTTGAACTGCACAAAAGGAGCCAATGTGTCCAAGGCAAACTGCTGCATTACTTGGGTCCAGTTGGTCGTTCCACTTTGCAGAAAGAAGCAGTCACTGTTTGCGCTACATTACAGAAGGAATGACCGAGAAGCTTTACAGAGTATTATTAGACACCGGTGACATGACTAGTCTGCAGAGACCATTGGCAATTTAACAACACGTGGAGTGCCCTTGGCAAAAAGTGCCCAAACAAGTACAAGAAGCTACGACAGGACTCCACGATCATAGGCATTACATATTTTGAATGGGAAAAGCTTGTCAAAGTTTAATCATTGATGTTAGCAAGAAGACGTTAGTTTAATATATTGGAATTGGAAAACCTTGTCAAAATTTGCTCATTGATGTTAGCCAGAAGACATGCATTTGATATTTTTGAGTGGGACGCCCTTGCTGTGAGCAGCGTCGAGTGTTTTTTCCTATTCCTGTGTTCAGTTTGGAAGTAAATAGTTACTCTGCTGAGATATTCCTGTGTTAAGAGTTTGTTCTGAATATTGTCTATGTAATGCCAGGCCTTGTGTTTGATTGCAAAGTTGAGCTTGGAATGTTGTGGCATGCGGCATCACGAGCTGTTCACCGTGCCTCCTAAGAATAATGCTTCGTATTGTTTTGCATGTCGATCTAATGCCAGTGATTTGCTTGTTAAGAAGATCATCCTCTTTTGTTGTTTCCGTGCTTAAGAAGTTCATCGTCTGATGTTTCATTCATAGCCTATACGACAACTCGGGTAGGTTAGACGTGAAACCATATGATCTTCCGACCAACTCATCATATTAGGCCGTGATTGGATCATCGTTTTCCAACCAAAACCGCTTGTAAAACTGACGCTTGTAAATTAAAGCAGATGGTCTCGGGCGAAGGCGCTTGGTTGGTCGATTTCGACTAGTAAAATATCGGAAGTACTTCACACACGATAAAAACGCTGAACGACACTCGGACGATTGCTAATCCAGCCGTTATCTGCTGTTTCAGCCTTGCCCATGGATGGCATGATACGCACGTCATGCATGTATCATCTGGTAATGTGGTCCATATAGCAGTGCTCGTAAAATATACACTGGTCTCTCAAATTACACGCGTAACCCGCCGGTTTTACTTACAGACCTCGGGCCCTCGGTTTCATTACGCCTGTATTTTACGCGTTGTTTCTGATGACGAGTAAATTACACTTGTATGTTAATACAGGTTTGAAATAAACCAGAGCTCCCAAGCGCGGCCTTACCGTTTCATGCCGTCTCAGTTTCTCGAAGGTGCTCATAGGTGTCCGATGATCCTGGCTTCCTGAATGAGCAGGGGCGCTGTATCAGACCATCCGTAGGGCCCGCGAGGCCCTCTCCGTTGTCCTTCGAGTTGTTGCGCTCGCCGTGGTGCCGAGCATTGTTAACATCGTCAACGAACATGAGGATTCAGGAGATGACTTTATTTTGACTGGATGACACTAGGGACCCACTAGGGCCATGGCCGTAAGTACACAAGTGCCTCCTTATTATGTACAACTATATTTTTTTTTCTTTCTCCTGGTTTCCTAACATCACGGTCCCACACCATTGTCAACCTATGTAGTCAATATAAACGAGAGAATTGCACAAGGTGCGGCCGACAGCTGGGACCAAGCAGCTCGAGCAGTATTTGTGTTTTTGAGGCGTGAGCACTGCAGAGTTTTTCTTGGCGATGATTTCGTTGTTGTTCCGAGGAGAGCAGGGAATTAACTGGGCGGGCTGTGGCTAGATATCCAGCCCAGATACTAATTTTTTCAAGATGACAATGGCTAGCCCAGCTATACGTCTTTTTGAGGAATACCCAGGCAAGGTCAACTTGTTATTCTCCGCCCCGCTGGGCTGCAAATCTTTCCTAGGAGGGATGCACTAGGCTTAACAGGAAAATGAGCTTTAAAAATAATAAATGGGATCTAATTATAAAAATTGGGCAGTAACTATAAAAAATGCACCAAACACGAAATTAGTTTATAAAATATTATTTATGGATTTTGAAAATCTTAAATTTTCATTGTTGCGCGCGCAATGTTTCGTTGGATTTTTACGTAATACAAATTTATATTTAATCTGACTAGAAATTTCGGGATAAAAATATTTCGGATCCCATCAAAATGTGGGAAATTTTATTGAATACTGTCTTCAACGGTTGGTTGAAATTATTAATCGTTGTCCTAGCTTGAAAATGGGTTGTACTTTTAACAAACTGTAAATGGGCTGTTGTAAATTCCATTAGAATTCAAAATGGGTTGTACATTCTTACAAAACGCAAATGGGCTATAAGTTCTCTACCACACACTTGTGGGCCTACTAAGTGACGCGTCCCCTAAAAAATAAGTTGACGCGTATGCAAGGCTTTGTCAACTTATTATAATCAACACACGGTTCTAGCAGCAGTGGCCGTTGGATGTCTATCTAACGGATGTCGTGCTTCTTCTTCAATCTCGGATATTCTTAGCTTCGGCCGCCCAAAAAATGATTCGTCCCCCTCACATCAGGGGCGCACCATTTCGGAGGCTGACCTGTGGGCCTACTAAGTTGCAGCGTACCAAGGGCTTTGTCAACTTAGTCAATATAAACGATTCTAGCTTCAGTGACCGTACGATGTCCATCCAACGGCCGTAGTGCTTCTTCAACCTCTGGTCTTCTTTGTCCAGCCGCCCAAAGCAGCGCCGGTCGTGCCGCCTGCTCCTGCCTCCCGTGGCCGGCTGTGCTGCCGCGGAGGCCTCACCGCCCCCATACTACTCCCACCGCTGGCCAGGGCATCCCTCCACTCACCCACACCCCATGTTATTCTGCGGCGACGGCAGCCTCACACAGCAGCTGAACCAGTGAACCCTCGTACTCCTCTCCGTGCGGGCTTCCACTGCCGCGTCTTCTCTGGCTCCGCGTCGTCCCCTTCCTAGTCCTCGCCGTCGTCCATCGCCCTGGTGCTCTCGGCGCGGCGTGGTCAACGTGGTCAACGACCGACTTCCATCGGAAGAGTACTGTATGTGGAGAGGCTGACAGCTGGGTCCACGGCGGCCGCATGGAAGTGCCTCCTTATTACACGCAAAATAATTATTCCTCCACCTGACAGCGGGGACCCACCGGACGGGCCACCTTATTTCGCGAAAAAAACGTTTCCCCACTGACTGTTGGGACCCACCGGATGGGCCACCGTATTTCGCGAAAAAAACGTTCCCCCCGCTGTCAGCTCGGACCCACCGGAAGTGCCTCCTTATTACACACAAAAAATGAATACTCCCCCTGCTAGCTGGGACCCACCTTGGTGGGAGGCTGACTTGTGGGCCTACTAAGTTGACGGGGACGGAGGGCTTTGTCAACTTAGTCAATAGGAACGATTCTAGCTCCAGTGACCGTATGATGTCCATCCAACGGCCGTAGTGCTTCTTCAACCTATGGTCTTCTTGCTCCAGCCGCCCAAAGCAGCGCCGGTCGTGCCGCCTGCTCCTGCCTCCCGTGGCCGGCTGTGCTGCCGCGGAGGCCTCACCGCCCCCTACTATTCCCACCGCTGGCTAGGCCCTGAGGCGACGGCAGCCTCACCGCAACCGAACGAGTGAACCCTCATACTCCTCTCCGCGTGGGCATCCACTGCCGCATCTTCACCGGCTCCACATCGTCCCCTTCCTAGGCCTCGCCGTCGTCCACCGCCCTGGTGCTCTCAGCGCGGCATGGTCAACGTGGTCAAGGAACGACTTCCATCGGACGTGGACTGTACGTGGAGAGGCTGACAGCTGGGTCCACGGCGGCAGCAAGGAAGTGCCTCCTTATTACGCGGAAAATAATGATTCCTCCACCTGACAGCAGGGACCCACCGGACGGGCCACCGTATTTCGTGAAAAAACGTTTCCCCCTGACTGCTGGGACCCACTAGCTACACCTTCGCATGCAAGGAAGTGCGTCCGGGCAAAAAAAAACGATTCGCCCCCCTGACTACTGGGACCCACCAGCTACATCTTCGCATGCAAGCAAGTGCGTCCGGGCAAAAAAAACCAAAATGATTCGCCCCCCTTACTGCTGGGACCCACCAGCTACATCTTCGCAGGCAAGGAAGTGCCTGACAGATGGGACCCACCTGGTCGAAGCGTACGTAGCGTTGTCATTCTGGTCGCGAACGTGTACGTACATATATACTGGTCGATGTAGAGGCGCGCACGTGTCGTAGTAGAGGCGCATACGTGTCATAGTAGAGGCGCGCACGTAGCATGTACACGTACGTACAGCGGCCAGGGTGCAAGAAAGAAAATACGGCCACGTACGTACATACGGGCAGGGTCTCGAATGATACGTACGGCGAGGGCTCGTGTACATGGTTGGGTCGGAACGGAGAAACAGCGTCGTCGTCGTGTTCATGGGGAGGCAACGGAATGCGTCGTGTTCATGGGGAGGCAATGGAATGCGTCGTGTTCATGGGGAGGGGTGTGGGGTACCGCAAAACGGAGGAAACGGACCTCCTACGGTCGAAACGGGGGTCCTGTTGATTGGGAGGAGTGTGGCGTACCACAAAACGGAGGAAACGGACCTCCTACGGTCCAAACGGGGGTCCTGTTGATCGGGAGGGGTGTGGCGTACCGCAAAACGGACGAAACGGACCTCCTACGGTCGAAACTGGGGTCCTATTGATCGGGAGGGGTGTGGCATACCGCAAAACGGACGAAACGGACCTCCTACGGTCGAAACGGGGATCCTGTTCATCGGGAGGGGTCTGGCGTACCGGAAAACGGGACTCCACGGGATACTGTTCATCTCCACCATCGACCTCCTCCACCCTCCACGGGCTACCGTCGACTCCTCCAGCCTCCACGGGCTCCTGTTCATCCAGCCTCCACCGTGCGCTACTCCACCGGCTACTGTTTAACCACCCCTCCACGGGCACCCCTCCACCGTCTACTATTCATCTAGCCCTCCACACCACGGGGTCCTATTCAACCACCCCTCCACGGGCACCCCTCCACCGTCTACTGTTCATCCAGCCCTCCACCAGATCACGGGGTCCTGTTCATCCAGAGGCAACGCCACCGCTCACTGTTCATCCACCCCCCCCCCCCCCCGCAACGCTCACTGTTCATCCAATCGATCAGCTTCAGTTAGCAGCAGTAGCGAAGGAATCGCTCGATCGGGTTCAGTTAACAGCCATCGATCGATCGCTTGGGTACAGTAACGCGTAGCCTGCAGTGCAATTGCTCGGGTTCAGTTAGAGCCCAACGCCTCGCTCGGGTTCAGTTAGAGCCAACGCCTCGCACACACGCGCGTACGTGTACGAGAGAAACGCGCATCGCTCGGCCCCCGACCTCCCACCGTAACCGGGAACTCCCCGAAATTTTCCTCCCCCTCGCTTCTACCACGGTTTTTTCCGTCATGGACGGCCCAAAGAATGTCATGCAGCTGCGTCTCCGGCCCGCCCAGGACGAAAAGCCCATTTTCTGTCATGATTTTTTGTCATAGAAGTAGGAGCCCACCACATCTCTGATGATACCGGTTTTTGTCACAATTATCGTCATAGAAGTGTCATATGTATGACAGAAAAAAAATTCGTTCGGCCCAAAATGTCACGGATGTGTCTTTTTTTTGTAGTGTATGGCACAAATATTCCTATGTAATATTTTTCTTCAATTTGAGACAAGCTGCTTATGAGAAGTTGCACAAATGAAGAGCCAAGGTATTTTGGAACAAAGACCTATCACGTTAAGGCGAACGCTTTCACTATTGAAACCATGGGCGTTTACGTGCCTCCACGAGTCCCGCTTCTTCGACGGGAGGCGTGCGAGCAGACCGCTGCGCCGGCTGACCGGGAGGCGTGCGAGCAGACCGCTGCATAGGCTCACTGGGAGGCGAGCCCTTTGACCAGGCTCTGCCGCCCACCTTCGTCCCAACTGCTCCCACTTTTAATGTCGCCAGCGCCGCAGTTTAAAATCAACCCCGCACTATCTGGTATCGCTACAATATTCCCTCTTCCTCTTCGATTCTCCTGTCGTCTACCTACAACCAGCCTGACCTAACCGTACACCATGCCGCATCACGATGGTCTGCCCTTAGATAGTCTTCCAGTTTCCTGAGTAAGACACCCAGCCGGAGTCTCAAGAACATAAGGCGTTTTGGGACGAGCTTGAACCGGCCTTGGGAAGACGTCGCGCCTGTCCCCGCTCCCGTTCCGGCTCCCGTCGCCCCGACTGCGCCAGCGCCCATCACCGTTGCATAGATGGGCTGGGATGTGCACATTGTCACCGAGCTTGATGCCACGGGGTTCCACGAGGTCCCCGCCGACTTTCACGCGCCCGTGCACCTGCCAGCGCATCCGCCTGCGCGTGCACTGACGCGCGCGCCCGTGCCGATGCCCGTGCACCTGCCACCGCATTCACTGACGTGCGCGCCCGTGCCGGTGCCCGTGCACACGAATGTCTCCCCCGCGCCGTTGCCAGCGCCTATCCCCGCGCGGGTGCCAGTGCCCCCCTCAGCCGCATGGATGGCCGCTGTCAACCGCTTCCTTGCACCAACGCCAGTCGCCTCCTCCCGCCAGTTGACTCGCTCCTGGAGACCGAAGTCCAGAACATTGTGGCCTTCCTTGAAGCTAGGGCCAACATCCAGGAGTACGCCAACAACGGCGCAAGACGCCACCGTCGCCATCGGTCAGTGGCCCACGACACACAGAGCACGGCAGAGGAGCCGCTTCCCACCGCAAGACGCCCCCACCGGCGCCTCGTAATCTAAATTTGCCATGAAAAACGTTCGGATTGCCATGCTTATCCGAACGTTTATCATTTTTGTTTATTTTATATCGATCGTCGTATGAATGTAAAGTCGGAGTCAGACTGAATGAAATCTATGGTTTGGTCGATCGAATGTTCTGCTAGAGCCGTATCAAATTAAATATAAAACGTCATCAAGCCACATCTATACCTTCTCATCCAACGACCTAGACTGCTTCAATGTCGAGCGCTCAACACGTTTAGCGTGCAGTTAATTTCATGCCAAAAATAGTGCTAATCACATAATAACACGCAAATAATATCCAACTTAATATCCGCATGCACTTAATATACTTCCAAATTAACGTGCATTGCACATACACATTGACTAGTACTACTAGTACGTGAAATTGGTGCCGTAACTTGTGAACGCGTCCAGATATGGTCAACGGCAACATCGCCTGGGAGTTCTTCATGTTTGCCCGTGCGTCTAAACATAGAAGGGGAGGAGAGAGAGAGCACACATGGAACCCACCAGTAAGTGAAGGCGAATAGTACGTGCTAATTAGACGGTACCACTAATGTACTAAAAATAATATTACATGTTATCCATTGAATAGGTTGTGGTAATATAAAAACATTATATGAACAAAGGGGGGTACAACAAACATTGATGTTCTACGTATGTTGCCTATTGACGTGCGGCTTGAAGGCCCTGTCGCATGTTCGATCATCGTCCTTTAATTTTTAATTTATATATGGGTCCAAATTTGTTTCATGACAGGTGGTACCCTCGGTGTATAGTTTGTAGCACTTTAATTTGTGGGTCAAAATTTGTTCCATTATAGGTGGACTATCGGTGTGTAGTTTTGTAGCTTATTTTTAATAATTAAAGAGAACAACAGAGTTTTTTGTAATGATACCATGGTGCGATGTTGAAGGCGAGAAAGGACATGCGAGAGAGTGATGACCGAGCCAGAGGGAAATCAATTGGGGGAGGTGCGGGGGTTGCAACGGTGTTTGGAGTAGTTGTGGGTCGAATGCTACGAAAATATAATCTAAACCCACTGGAATAAATGCCTACACAAATTAATCCAAGGTTGGAGTCCCCCTCGCAATGTAAAAACCTCCGGCTTTGCGAGGATGGAGCGGTAGCTTCAATGTGTGGAAGATACGGTGCTACCTCTTGAGCACGGCGTTGCTTTTCCCTTGAAGAGGAAAGGGTGATGCGGCAAAGTAGCGTAAGTATTTCCCTCAGTTTTTGAGAACCAAGGTTTCAATCTAGTAGGAGGCCACATACGAGTCCCTCGCACCTACATAAACAAATAAATCCTCGCAACCAACGCAATAAAGGGGTTGTCAATCCCTTCACGGAAACTTACGAGAGTGAGATCTGATAGATATGATAAGATAATATTTTTGGTATTTTTATGATAAAGATGCAAAGTAAAGTAAAAGGCAATAAAAAATAGCCAAGTGTGGGAAGATTAATATGATGGAAGATAGACCCGGGGGCCATAGGTTTCACTAGTGGCTTCTCTCAAGAGCATAAGTATTACGGTGGGTGGACGAATTACTGTTGAGCAATTGACAGAATTGAGCATAGTTATGAGAATATCTAGGTATGATCATGTATATAGGCATCACGTCCGAGACAAGTAGACCGACTCCTTCCTGCATCTACTACTATTACTCCACACATCGACCGCTATCCAGGATGCATCTAGAGTATTAAGTTCAAAGGAACAGAGTAATGCTTTAAGTAAGATGACATGATGTAGAGGGATAAACTCATGCAATATGATATAAACCCCATCTTGTTAATCTCGATGGCAACAATACAATACGTGCCTTGCTGCCCCTACTGTCACTTGGAAAGGACACCGCAAGATTGAACCCAAAGCTAAGCACTCCTCCCATTGCAAGAAAGATCAATCTAGTAGGCCAAACCAAACTGATAATTCGAAGAGACTTGCAAAGATAACCAATCATACATAAAAGAATTCAGAGAAGATTCAAATATTGTTCATAGATAAACTTGATCATAAACCCACAATTCATCGGTCTCAACAAACACACGGCAAAAGAAGATTACATCGAATAGATCTCCACAAGAGAGGGGGAGAACATTGTATTGAGATCCAAAAAGAGAGAAAAAGCCATCTAGCTAATAACTATGGACCCGAAGGTCTGAGGTAAACTACTCACACATCATCGGAGAGGCTATGGTGTTGATGTAGAAGCCCTCTGTGATCGATGCCCCCTTCTGCGGAGCTCCGGAAAAGGCCCCAAGATGGGATCTCACGGTTACAGAAGGTTGCGGCGGTGGAATTAGGTTTTTGGCTCCGTATATGGTAGTTTGGGGGTACGTAGGTATATATAGGAGGAAGAAGTACGTCGGTGGGGCAACATGCGGCCCATGAGGCTGGAGGGCGCGCCCAGGGGGGTAGGCGCGCCCCCTACCTCGTGCCTTCCTTGTTGATGTCTTGACGTAGGGTCCAAGTCCTCTGGATCACGTTCGTTCCGAAAATCACGTTCCCGAAGGTTTCATTCCGTTTGGACTCCGTTTGATATTCTTTTTCTGCGAAACTCTGAAATAGGCAAAACACAACAATTCTGGGCTGGGCCTCCGGTTAATAGGTTAGTCCCAAAAATAATATAAAAGTGTATAATAAAGCCCATTAATGTCCAAAACAGAATATAATAAAGCATGGAACAATCAAAAATTATAGATACGTTGGAGACGTATCAAGCATCCCCAAGCTCAATTCCTGCTCGTCGTCGAGTAGGTAAATGATAAAAACGGAATTTTTGATGTGGATGCTACTTGGCATAATTTCAATGTAATTCCCTTAATTGTGGTATGAATATTCAGATTTGAAAGATTCAAGACAAAAGTTTAATATTGACATAAAAAATAATAATACTTCAAGCATACTAACTAAGCAATTATGTCTTCTCAAAATAAGATGGACAAAGAAAGTTATCCCTACAAAAATCATATAGTCTGGCTATGCTCTATCTTCACCACACAAAATATTTAAATCATGCACAACCCCGATGACAAGCCAAGCAATTGTTTCATACTTTTGATGTTCTGAAACTTTTTCAATCTTCATGCAATACATGAGCGTGATCCATGGACTTAGCCCTATATGTGGAATAGAATGGTGGTTGTGGAGAAGAAAAAAAGGAGGAGATAGTCTCACATCAACTAGGCGTATCAACGGGCTATGGAGATGCCCATTAATAGATATCAATGTGAGTGAGTAGGGATTGCCATGCAATGGATGCACTAGAGCTATAAGTATATGAAAGCTCAACAAAAGAAACTAAGTGGGTGTGCATCCAACTCGCTTTCTCACGAAGACCTAGGTCATTTTGAGGAAGCCCATCATTGGAATATACAAGCCAAGTTCTATAATGAAAAATTCCCACTAGTATATGAAACGGATATCATAAGAGACTCTCTATCATGAAGATCATGGTGCTACATTGAAGCACAAGTGTGGTAAAAGGATAGTAACATTGTCCCTTCTCTCTTTTTCTCTCATTTTTTTTATTTGGGCCTTTTCTTTTTTTTATGGCCTCCCCTTTTTTTTCGTCCGGAGTCTCATCCCGACTTGTGGGGGAATCATAGTCTCCATCGTCCTTTCCTCACTTGGGACAATGCTCTAAAAATAATGATGATCATCACACTTTTATTTAATTACAACTCAACAATTACAACTCAATACTTAGAACAAAATATGACTCTATGTGAATGCCTCCGGCGGTGTACCAGGATATGCAATGAATCAAGAGTGACATGTATGAAATAATTATGAATGGTGGCTTTGCCACAAATACAATGTCAACTACATGATCATGCAAGGCGATATGACAATGATGGAGCGTGTCATAATAAACGGAACGGTGGTAAGTTGCATGGCAATATATCTCGGAATGGCTATGGAAATGCCATGGTAGGTAGGTATGGTGGCTGTTTTGAGGAAGGTATATGGTGGGTGTATGATACCGGTGAAAAGTGCGCGGTATTAGAGAGGCTAGCAATGGTGGAAGGAAGAAAGTGCGTATAATCCATGGACTCAACATTAGTCATAAAGAACTCATATAGTTATTGCAAAAATCTACAAGTTATCAAAGAAAAGTATTACGCGCATGCTCATAGGGGGATAGATTGGTAGAAAAAGACCATCGCTCGTCCCCGACCGCCACTCATAAGGAAGACAATCAATAAATAAATCATGCTCCGACTTCATCACATAACGGTTCACCATACGTGCATGCTACGGGAATCACAAACTTTAACACAAGTATTTATCAAATTCAAAACTACTCAACTAGCATGACTCTAATATCACCATCTTCATGTCTCAAAACGATTATCAAGTATCAAACTTCTCATAGTATTCAACACACTCATAAGAAATTTTTTACTAATCTTGAATGCCTATCATAATTAAAGAAAATTACCATGCTGTTTTGTAGGAACCTCAAAATAATCTAAGTGAATCATGAGAGAACAATAGTTTCTATAAAACAAAACCACCACCGTGCTCTAAAAGATATAAGTGAAGCACTAGAGCAAAAACTATATAACTCAAAAGATATAAGTGAAGCACATAGAGTATTCTAACAATTTCCAAATCATGTGTGTCTCTCTCAAAAGGTGTGTACAGCAAAGATGATTGTGGCAAACTAACAAATAAATACTCAAATAATACAAGACGCTCCAAGCAAAACACATATCATGTGGTGAATAAAAATATAGCTCCAGGTAAAGTTACCGATGGAAGTAGACGAAAGAGGGGATGCCTTCCGGGGCATCCCCAAGCTTTGGCTTTTCGTTGTCCTTAGATTATCTTGGGGTGCCATGGGCATCCCCAAGATTAGGCTCTTGCCACTCCTTGTTCCATAATCCATCAAATCTTTTACCCAAAACTTGAAAACTTCACAACACAAAACTTAACAGAAAATCTCGAGAGCTCCGTTGGCGAAAGAAAACAAAACACCAATTCAAGGTACTGTAATGAAATCATTATTTATTTATATTGGTGTTAAACCTACATTATTCCAAATTATCTATGGTTTATAAACTATTTTACTAGCCATAGATTCATCAAAATAAGCAAACAACACAAGAAAAACAGAATCTGTCAAAAACAGAACAGTCTGTAGTAATCTGTAACTAACGCAAACTTCTGGAACTCAAAAAATTCAGCCAAAATAGGAAGTCCTAGACAATTTGTTTATTGATCAGAATAAATTGGAATCAATATTTTATCACGTTCTGGTGATTTTTAACAATTATTTTCGTGAACAGAAAGTTTCTGGAATTTTAAGCAAGATCAAATAACTATCATCCAAGAAGATCCTATAGGTTTAACTTGGCACAAACACTAATTAAAGCATAAAAACACATCTAACCAGAGGCTAGATCAAATATTTATTCCTAAACAGAAGAAAAAATAAAAAAACTAAAAATAAAATTGGGTTGCCTCCCAACAAGCGCTATCGTTTAACGCCCCTAGCTAGGCATAAAAGCAAGGATAGATCTAGGTATTGCCATCTTTGGTGGGCAATTCTTCCATGAGACATCTATCATCCTTAGGGGTTTCTTTCTTTTTATTAATTATGAAACTTCTAGGCACATAACCGAAAAATTCATTTGTAGCAAATGGTTCCTTAATGATAGCAAAAAGATTGGCATAAATACTTATAGATTTGAGATCCGCAGTTTCCTTACTAGAGGATTCACCCTTATTTTTAGGAACACACATAAGCTTGGCAATTTTAGTTGGAGGACTTGGAGTATTATTTACGGAAGAAAAAGTGGTTCCCAAGTTGGTAATGATACCCTCAAGTTTATCGATTCTAGTGGAATCCTGATTTATTCTTTCATTAACTATGGGTTCCTTCTCCTTAATATTTTTCAAAGTGACTCCTACTTTAGATATATATTGGGTAATTTCGTTGTGGATATTTTTATCCAAATTTTCAATTAACTCTACGGTAGCAACCTTATTTTCAATAATTTCAAGTCTTTGCATTACATGCTCCAAAGTTAACATAGTTCCATTAACCAAAAGAGGTGGCGAGCCAAACAGATCTATCATAGCATTATAAGAATCAAAAGTATGGCTACCCAAGAAATTCCCTCCGGTAATGGTATCAAGGATATATCTGTACCAAGGAGTAGCGCCTACATAAAAATTGCGGAGAAGAACGGAAGTAGATTGCTTCCTGGTAGATCTATTTTGAGCATTGCAAATTATATACCAAGCGTCTTTTAGATTTTCTCCCTCCCTTTGCTTAAAATTAAGAACTTCATTCTCGGGAGATAACGGAGAAGATAGGGGATTAGCCATAATGACAAGCAGGCGAAAAAGAGAGGGCGAATAAAACGGCAAGGGTGAAGTGGGGGAGAGGAAAACGAGAGGCAAATGGCAAATAATCTAATGCGGGAGATAAGGGTTTGTGATGGGTACTTGGTATGTTGACTTTTGCGTAGACTCCCCGGCAACGGCGCCAGAAATGGCTCGTTGATGGGAAATCAAATCTTGACTTGACCTTGCGTAAGCCTCCCCGGCAACGGTGCCAGAAATCCTTCTTGCTACCTCTTGAGCACTGCGCTGGTTTTCCCTTGAAGAGGAAAGGGTGATGCAGCAAAGTAGCGTAAGTATTTCCCTCAGTTTTTGAGAGCCAAGGTATCAATCCAATAGGAGGCCACGCACGAGTCCCTCGCACCTACACAAACAAATAAATCCTCACAACGAACGCAATAAAGGGGTTGTCAATCCCTTCATGGTCACTTACGAGAGTGAGGTCTGATAGATATGATAAGATAATATTTTTGGTATTTTTATGATAAAGATCCAAAGTAAAGTAAAAGGCAATAAAAAATAGCTAAGTGTGGGAAGATTAATATGATGGAAGATAGAACTGGGGGCCATAGGTTTCACTAGTGGCTTCTCTCGAGAGCATAAGTATTACGGTGGGTGGACGAATTACTGTTGAGCAATTGACAGAATTGAGCATAGTTATGAGAATATCTAGGCATGATCATGTATATAGGCATCACGTCCGAGACAAGTAGACCGACTCCTGCCTACATCTACTACTATTACTCCACACATCGACCGCTATCCAGGATGCATCTAGAGTATTAAGTTCAAAGGAACAGAGTAATGCTTTAAGTAAGATGACATGATGTAGAGGGATAAACTCATGAAATATGATATAAACCCCATCTTGTTATCCTCGATGGCAACAATACAATACGTGCCTTGCTGCCTCTACTGTCACTGGGAAAGGACACCGCAAGATTGAACCCAAAGCTAAGCACTTCTCCCATTGCAAGAAAGATCAATCTAGTAGGCCAAACCAAACTGATAATTCGAAGAGACTTGCAAAGATAACCAATCATACATAAAAGAATTCAAAGAAGATTCAAATATTGTTTATAGATAAACTTGATCATAAACCCACAATTCATCGGTCTCAACAAACACACTGCAAAAGAAGATTACACCAAATAGATCTCCACAAGAGAGGGGGAGAACATTTTATTGAGATCAAAAAGAGAGAAGAAGCCATCTAGCTAATAACTATGGACCCGAAGGTCTGAGGTAAACTACTCACACGTCATCGGAGAGGCTATGGTGTTCATGTAGAAGCCCTCCGTGATCGATGCCCCCTCCGGCGGAGCTCCGGAAAAGGCCCCAAGATGGGATCTCACGGGTACAGAAGGTTGCGGCGGTGGAATTAGGTTTTTGGCTCCGTATCTGGTAGTTTGGGGGTACGTAGGTATATATAGGAGGAAGAAGTACGTCGGTGGAGTAACGTGGGGCCCACGAGGGTGGAGGGCGCGCCCCCCTACCTCGTGCCTTCCTGGTTGATGTCTTGAAGTAGGGTCCAAGTCCTCTGGATCACATTCGTTCCGAAAATCACGTTCCCGAAGGTTTCATTCCGTTTGGACTCCGTTTGATATTATTTTTCTGCGAAACTCTGAAATAGGCAAAAAACAACAATTCTGGGCTGGGCCTCCGGTTAATAGGTTAGTCCCAAAAATAATATAAAAGTGTATAATAAAGCCCATTAATGTCCAAAACATAATATAATAAAGCATGGAACAATAAAAAATTATAGATACGTTGTGGACGTATCATACGGCATGAGAAAGCGAGGTCAATCGAGACCCATATAGATGGAGAGACAAAGTGAGTGTGGTCCGACATTCATTGAAAAGATATATATGCTCTGGAGAAATATTGTCTGATTGAGCTTTTGGGAAGGGTGAGGGCTGTAAGATAGAGCTTGAGAGATGATCCAATCACAGACATGTAGATATATTTTGTGCGTGGAAGGAAGCAAGGTCAATCGATTACATATATAAAGGGAGAGAGATTGAGCGAGTGCGGGTCGTCGTGCAATCGAAAGAGTGAGACGGGTTGGAGAGAGTGACCTAGATAGACAATGTGCGTTAGAGAGTATACAATATGAATATGTTGAATTGGGCTCAAACATGGTGATATATCGGTTGTGTCCGAGAAAGAGCGAGGCTAATCGAGACATACAGAGAGAGAGAGGGAGAGAAAGCGAGTGAGCGAGAGAGAGAGAGAGAGAGAGAGAGAGAGCGTGACCCGCCATGAGGTCGAAAGAGTGGGGGCGGCTTGGATGGACTGACCTAGATAGACAATCTGCGTGAGAGAGTATAGAGTGTGTCGATCGAGGCCTGAACAGGGAGATATATCATTTGTGTGTGAAAGAAAATGAGGTTAATCAAGACTCAGATAAAGAGAGCGAGATTGACCAAGTGTGGCCCGCCGTGCGGAAGAAAGAGTGAGACAGTCTCGAGGGAGCGACCTAGATAGACAACGTGCGTGCGTGCGCATGAGAGGTTGGGGGCTAGATAGGCAATGCATGTATCTAGCGAGAGAGGGTGGGAGGGAGAGAGAGAGAGAGAGAGAGAGAGAGAGAGAGCTCGACATGGGGTGCAATGGAGGGTGTGTGAGGTAAATACATTTGGTAACAGAGTGGAAAAAGGGGGTTGTGTAGTTGAGAGAGTTAGAGATCGAAACATAGAGAGAAAGAATGAACGTGTGTCGGAAACCGATAGCTTCCTAAGGTGGTTAGGATAGGAAGATTGACTGATACAGGAAGTATGTAGCGTGTGTGCCGAGGGGGGGTGGGGCTAAAAACAACATTTGAATGTAGATAGTATGAGACTTAATATCGATGTTTCAATTCGGTGTACATTGTAAGATTTGAACTGAGGACCATGCATATGGGTAATTATTTTGAATTCGTTCCATACTAGGTTTGGAAAAGTTGACGATGACTCGATTGTTGTGCTATTTTGTAGGTCTTATGTTTGAAACCATCCAAAGTTTTGTCACTACCATGGTGTTCATCATATACATATGATTTTGTATTAAAAAGGTAGCTTGGATACCGTGAAATGCGAAGTCCATGTTAGAATTGGAGATCGCTATGTGACACACACTCTAATTCAAATAACTAATTATGTGACACACACTCTAATCCACGTTACCGTCGATACCGTGGATACCGTTTCAATTTTTTTCCAAATAATTCCTCATTAATTAATTTATTGTATCTCGTTTCGAATGACTAATTATTTGCAAGGAAAACACGGGCATGGTAATAAATACAGATTCGTTTGCAAATGAAAGAAGATTCGTTCGCATTCTCAAATGTAGGCGCACCAGGCAGACTAGGGTCGTGTCGTGGTGATCGCGTGTGTCGTACGGACGCTTAGCACCCAGCCACCCAACCCCTCCCTCCCTCCCCCCCCCAAAAAAAGAATGACAACAAAATAAGTTTGCGCTTCCACGTTTCGGATTGAAATATCTGGCGGCCCCAATTCCAGCCCTGCAAAATCTCCCTTCTCCACCGTCCCCTTTCGCGCCTAGATTGCTCAAATCCCTAGTTCGCCGCCAACCCAAGCAAAGTTCGAATCGCCCCTCGTCTCGTCTCTTTCCTCACCTCTGTGCTAGACGACGATGACAAAGACGACAGTCCCGCTTCACCACCGCACCGGAACTACCTCATCTACGCCATCATCCACCGCACCAGGTGGTCCACCAATAACGTCGGCCGCCGCAACCGACGTGCCTCATAGACACCGACTTCCACCGCATCATCAGGTGCGCTTCACCGACGCCGTCTCCCACCTCACCGGGCTACTTCACCGAGCACATCGTCGCACCTCTGCCCCCTGAGGCCGTTGGGGCTTCACCAACGGTCTCGTCCACCGCATCATAGCGCTCTGCTGCCACTCAAGATCTGCATCCGTGTGCGGTCAGCCAACGCCAGTGCATCACCCTCAACGGCTCTGAAGTGACCCGCACACTAGCTAGGCGAGCATGCCCAAACACCGGCCCGAACTAGGTATCCACACATCACTCCCTTGTGCACTATTCCGACGATGTTTGGATATCCTTTCACTGCTCTCTTAGCTTTCACGCCTATGCAAATTTGACTTTAACTCTTATTTCTTCTAGAGATATCATCTGAAACAAGCAAAACCATTTTTTAGCGAAGCATGACGGCGCTATGGGATCTGGTACACATCCTGCACACCCGTATAACCTTGTAAGTACCTGTCCTCCGGTACAACAGTAAGGTCGATTCCTCTTATTTGATCAACCATTCGCCATGTCAAAAATGCATATGGGGATGCAAGGAGCACAAGGTCTGCACATCCAAGAAAGTGGTAACATGGACTTGTACATGGAACATCCCAAGCGCAAGCAGAGCTGCAGTGAGCCTGTACAACGAGCTAGCGTAAGTCCTTGCATTTCATTTAATTCGTACTGGCTTGCGTGTATGATTTGTGTGCAGTGGCGTATCCACGAATTCAAGTTACCAGGGGCGAACATTTAACTTAAAAAATACGAAGGCACTTGCACTCCGGAAATCAACATAAATTGAGAAATGTGAAGCTACATGCACTTTGAAAACCAGCTAATGATCCAAAGTAGTTCAGATTATAAAACACTAAATGATGTAAGCACCAAAAACACAAAATGCAACATGGTGTACAAGGACTACTAACATGGTCTGTACCTGCTTGAATTATTCGTTCTCAGGCTGAAAATATCGAAGTGTAATTGCACCTATAACCAGTGCGCAAACTGCATATCAATATATCTATCCTACACAAGTATGCCAATAGTTTCAAACAAGAGATTAGAAAAGTATTTATGCTACGTTGTCATGATACGGGGACTTTCTAGTAGATGGCCTCGATGTTTCCTCAAGCCATGAAAATGTACTATAATTTTCTTGTGATCAATGCCTGCAAATCTCTATGTCTCTCTCAACATAGCAGATCATCATTAGACACTAAACTCTTCAATGCGAGCTTGCAAAATGCTTGCATTAGATCCCTCATTAGACACTATATGTTCATCACCAGGAGCATGTAAAATGTTTGCATCAAATTCTTCATTAGCAGTCTATTCATTAATCACTTCAGGCTCAAGAACAACATGAGCTTGTATGTTTGCACCGGAAACTTGATTAGTTACATCAGATTCAGTCAGTTCAGTATTGATTGCGGGAGTTATAAAATAAACAAAAATTGGTTTCATTTTCACATAGATTTCCTACATACAAGCAGTTTTACAACACTGTCAGGTTTAACTATTGGCCAGAAATTGAACAGTTGAATTAGATATAATCAGGGATGTGATGTACCTGCTCGTTGCGCATGTTGCTCTTGCAAGCTGCGACTGTCCGTTTGCGCAAGCTCGATGCCATGCCCGTGCTGCCGCCGCTGCCTCCCATGCAGGATACACCCAGGGTTGGATCTTCATCTTCTTGTCCTTCCATTCGCTTGAAGACCGGCGCCTGCCCTCCAACAAGGGCGCGAGGAAGTGCTGTGTCGGTCTGTCCAGCGGCAGCTAGGTTAGGAGCGAACCAGACTGGAGGCTGGAGCGAACGAATTGGGATTTTTCCTGCTGTCGATCGATATGGGAGGCGCTCGTTTGGGCCGCGAGCCTGCTATAGGGCCTGCCTTGCACTTACGTTACTGGCCCATCCAAATTGAAACATTTTTCTTCATTTTTTACATTGCCTGCTCGTGCATTGGGACGAACAAAACTAGCCTGGGCCAACCTGGACGACTCAAACTAGGAGCACACTTTCCAGCCACCCGAGGCGGCCGCCCATACCAGCCACTACGGTGGCGTCCCCCCTTTTGCGTGTATGATTGGGGTAGTGAAAAATATTCCAGTGGCACTTTTGATTTACCCATAGAATGGTTGAATTGCTTGTTTCTATGAACTAAGTTCGCCAATAATGTGAAGGATGCCAGTCTTTTCATCCTATTGTAGATTGCTTAGATCTCGATCTGCCAAATGTAATCGCATGAAATATACAGTAAAAGCCAGTGTGATGTGTGTGGATTGTGGATACAACTAGTCTGACTACCCGCCCTCATATAACATATCAAGGACGCACCATCTTACCAGATTAACCATTTGACTAACCAATGCAGTGTGGGAAGAAAGAAGTATTAGGACTGCGTATCCAAGCAATTGATGCCATGGAATCCTTCGTAGAACCTCGTAAGCAAAAAAGAAGTTGTAGTGTGCCTGTACAAAGAGCTAGCGTAAGTTCAGTTACCTGCTTCTCCGAATTTCAGTTAGCCACTTATTGCAAAATTGTTCAATTACGTTGCTTGGCTTAATTTAGTTTGCTACTGATTACATAATGCCATAGCCTGTTAATCTTATTATAGATTGCGCCTATCTATGTGTTTCATACTTACTACTAAGAATTACCTGTATGCCTGAACTTAAATAGCTACTTAAGCACGTAGATAGCTGTTCATATGTACTTCTAGGGTGCAGTAGAATTCCTGTGTAATTTACGTTCTGATACCCTGTTTTTTCAAATAGTTTGCTGTTATCACTTGTAGCACTAGTAATGTTTGCATGTTCATAGATAGACAACTATCAGGTTTTTATATGAGGGACACCGTCTTTTTAATTTATATATGTGTTGGAATCCTTTTGCTTACATCAAAGAAATTTACAGATGTCTGTGTTGTTGGTAAATGGTACCGACTTGTTACTTTAATACGTTGCCAAGAACTTGTTAGTTTTACTAGTTCATGTGTAATTAAATATGTTTCCAAAACTGGTTAGTTTTACTAGTTTGATATTAGTTTCTTATGGCTCTTGTAACACTTTATTTATGATTGCTAGCATTCAAGTTTGCAGGATCCAACTGAAACTCCGTTGGCACAACAGGTATGTTTTCAGAAACTTCCTTGTTTACCTCGTTTGCTGATGTAACTTGTTGCTGTAATCATCTTCCAACTTCAAGTTTTCAGGATCCAATTGGAAGTCTAATTGCACAGCAGGTACATTTTCAAAAAAATATTTGTGTAACAGGTTTGCTGTTGTAACTTGTTGCTCTAATCAAGTTACTGACTACTCAACTTTTCAGGATCCAAGAGAAACTCCAATGCCACAACAGGTTCATTTTGCAAAACATGTTTGTTTAACTGCTTTGCTGTTGCAACCGGTTGCTCTAATCACGTTACTGGCTACTCAACTTTTTAGGATCCAAGAAAAACTCCAATGCCACAACAGGTACATTTTGCAAAACTTGTTTGTTTAATTGCTTTGCTGCTGCAACAACCGGTTACAATGATGTTAATAACTACTTTTCAGCATCCAATTGAGACTCTTTAATTCCTTGTTTGTTTAACTGGTTTGCTGTTATAACTCCCAGTTGAGATGTTTTGCTAACTTCAACTTTTTGGAATCCAATCGGAACTTTAATGGCAAAACAGGTTAGCCCAAGATCAAAGAGCGAGGTCCCCATGGACGTTGTATCATCCCACAGTAGTGGCACCGGCCCAATCGTGCATCATGAATTGCCAACTGCTGATGCTCTAGAGGCTAAACTATTTGTAGAAAGAGATTCTGCTTCTGCACTTAGAGATGAAGTTGACATGTTGAGGAACCAAACAGCACAATCACAAGCAGCACTCAAGACAACCATTAAATATTTGGTGGATTTCAAAACGAAGCAAGCTGAGACTGGCCGCATTGTTAAGGTCCTGAAGGAAAAATGGAAATTAAATTCCCACTTGGTAAATCATAGGTGAAATGTTCTTTCCATCATTGAATAACCTTTGTGTTGTTTGTTCATGTAATCGATCAAACCATTTGTTTTAGAGATCATGTAATAATTGCTTTCTGTTTTTTGGTTTGTAATTTTTTTATCACAAGTTTGTATTAATTGATAAGACTCAGAGACATTTCATTTTGATTGCTGTGCCAGACCTACAAATATGCCATACGGGTTGAATGTGCATTCAACAATAATAGTAGTATAGATGGACCTTAAGTGGCACGCATCGGAAAGGGCCAAGATGTTGTACTAGCTTCGCTAAACAAAGGATGCTCTTCTAGCAAAAAAACAATACAGCGGCCAGGCTTATGTATGTTAGTTGATATTATTGATCCATATACTCTATAAGTGTTTATATGTCTGTTAGTTTTGTACATTCACTACAAAAAAAGACACATCCGTGACATTTTGGGCCGAACGAAAATCTTTTCTGTCATACTCATGACACTTCTATGACGATAATTGTGACAAAACCCGGTATCATCATAGATGTGGTGGGGTCCTACTTCTATGACAAAAAATCATGACAGAAAATGGGCTTTTCGTCCTGGGCAGGCCGGAGACGCAGCTGCATGACATTCTTTGGGCCATCCATGACGGAAAAAACCATGGTAGAAGCGAGGGCGCGGATAATATTGGGGAGTCCCCGGTTACGGTGGGTTGTCGGGGGCCGAGCGATGCGCGTTTCTCTCGTACGTACGCGCGTGTGTGCGAGGCGTTGGGCTCTAACTGAACCCGAGTGAGGCGTTGGGCTGTAACTGAACCCGAGCGATTGCACTGCAGGCTATGCGTTACTGAACCTAAGCGATCGATCGATGGCTGTTAACTAAACCCGATCGACTGATTCCTTCGCTACTGCTGCTAACTGAAGCCGATCGATGCTGCCTCTGGATGAACAGTGAGCGTTGTTGGGGGGGTTTGGATGAACAGTTCCCGGTGGGGGTGGATGAACAGGACCCCGTGGCGTTGCCTCTGGATGAACAGGACCCCGATCGTTCGAGCCAGTTGGGGCTGGATGAACAGGACCCCGTGGAGGGCAGGATGAACAGGACCACCCCGTGGAGGGCTGGATGAAAAGTAGACGGTGGAGGGCAGGATGAACAGTAGCCCGTGGAGGGGTGGTTGAACAGGAGCCCGTGGAGAGGGCTGGTTGAACCGTAGCCGGTGGAGTAGCGCGCGGTGGAGGCTGGATGAACAGGAGCCCATGGATGAACAGTCGCAGGTGGAGGCCGGAGAAGGTCGGCGGTGGATGAACAGTAGCCCGTGGAGGCTGGAGGGGGTCGACGGTGGAGATGAACAGTATCCCGTGGAGTCCCATTTTGCGGTACGCCACACCCCTCCTGATGAACAGGACCCGATTTCGACCGTAGCACTCCAACACAAGTCCGTTTCCTCCGTTTTGCGGTACGCCACACCCCTCCCGATCAACAGGACCCTCGTTTCGACCGTAGGAGGTCCGTTTCTTCCGTTTTGCGGTACGCCAGACCCCTCCCGATGAACAGGATCCCGTTTCGAACGTGGCCGGTCAAACACAAGGCCGTTTCCTCCGTTCTGCGGTACGCCAGGCCTCGTTTCCATCGGCTGTTCCGTTCAAGCCCTCCCGATGAACACGACGACGCATTCTGTTCCGACCCAACCGGTTGGCTCCCCATGAACACGACGACGACGATTTTTCTCCGTTCCGACCCAACCATGTACACGAGCCCTGGCCGTACGTATGCGCGAGTAGGTGTTCGAGACCCTGCCCGTATGTACGTACGTGGCCATATTTTCTTTCTTGCACACTGGTCGATGTACGTACGTGTACATGCTACATGCGCGCCTCTACTACGACACGTGCGCGCCTCTACATCGACCAGTATGTACGTACACGTTCGCGACCAGAATGACAACGCTACATACGCTTCGACCAGGTGGGTCCCGACTGTCAGGCACTTCCTTGCATGCGAAGATGTAGCTGGTGGGTCCCAGCAGTCAGGGGGCGAATCGTTTTTTTTTGCCCGGACGCACTTCCTTGCGTATGAAGATGTAGCTGGTAGGTCCCAGCAGTCAGGGGGAAATGTTTTTTTCGCGAAATACAGTTGCCCGTCCGATGGGTCCCTGCTGTCAGGTGGAGGAATAATTATTTTGCGTGTAATAAGGAGGCACTTCCTTGCGGCCGCCGTGGACCCAGCTGTCAGCCTCTCCACGTACATTACTCTTTCGATGGAAGTCATTCCATGACCACGTTGACCATGCCGCACCGAGAGCACCAGGGCAGTGGACGATGGCGAGGCCTAGGAAGGGGACGACGCGGAGCCGGGGAAGACGCGGCAGTGGAAGCCCGCGCGGAGAGGAGTACGAGGGTTCACTGGTTCGGCTGCGGTGTGAGGCTGCCGTCGCCGCAGGGCCTGGCCAGCGGTGGGAATAGTAGGGGGCGGTGAGGCCTCCGCGGCAGCACAGCCGGCCACGGGAGGCAGGAGCATGCGGCACGATCGGCGCTGCTTTGGGCGGCTGGAGCAACAAGACCAGAGGTTGAAGAAGCACTACGGCCGTTGGATGGACATCGTACGGTCACTGGAGCTAGAATCGTTCATATTGACTAAGTTGACAAAGCACTCCGTCCCCGTCAACTTAGTAGGCCCACAGGTCAGCTTCCGAAACGGTGCGCCCCAGATGTCAGGGGGAGGAATCATTTTTTGGGCGGGTGAAGCTAGAATATCCGAGATTGAAGAAGAAGCACGGCATCCGTTGGATGGACATCCAACGGCCACTGCTGCTAGAACCGTGTGTTGACTATAAGTTGACAAAGCCTTGCATACGCGTCAACTCTCTTTTTTTAGGGGACGCGTCAACTTAGTAAGGCCACAAGTGTGTGGCAGAGAACTTATAGCCCATTTGTGATTTGTAAGAATGTGCAGCCAATTTTTGAATTCTAATGGAATTTACTACAGCCCATTTACAGTTTGTTAAAAGTACAGCCCATTTCAACCAACCGTTCAAAACAGAATTCAATAAAATTTCCCACATTTTGATGGGATCCGAAATATTTTTATCCCGAAATTTCTAGTCAGATTAAATACAATTTCAATATAAATTTATATTACGTAAAAATCCAACGAAACATTGCGCACGCAACAATTAATGAAATTAAAATTTTCAATATCCAAAAATAATATTTTATAAAGTAATTACGTGTTTGGTGCATTTTTTATAGTTACTGCCCAGTTTTTATAATTACATCCCATTTATTATTTCTTAAAGCCCATTTTCTTGTTAAGCCTAATGCATCCCTCCTAGGAAAGATTTGCAGCCCAGCGGGGCGGAGAATAACAACTTGACCTTGCCTGGGTATTCCTAAAAAAAGTATAGCTGGGCTAGCCATTTTCAGCTTGAAAAAAATTAATATCTGGGCTGGATATCTGGCCTGGGCTAGACGGGCCACAGCCCGCCCAGTTAATAGCTGCAGCGATGTTTTCGTTGTTGTTCAGAGGAGAAAAATTAATATCTGGGCTAAACATCGCTCAAGAAAAACTCTGCAGTGCTCACACCTCAAAAACACAAATACTGCTCGAGCTGCTTGGTCCCAGCTGTCGGCCGCTTCTTGTGCAATTCTCTCGTTTATTGACTACATAGGTTCACAATGGTGTGGGACCGTGATGTCAGGAAACCAGGAGGAAGCAAAAAAATTATAGTTTTATATACTAATAAGGAGGCACTTGCTGTCATCCTCTCCAAGTAAAGTCATCTCCTCATCCTCATGTCCGTTGACCATGTTGACAACGCGAGACGGCGGCGCCACGGCGAGCGCAACAACTCGAAGGACGACGGAGAGGGCCTCGCGGGCCCTACGGATGGTCTGATACAGCGCCCGCTGCTCATTCGGGAAGCCAGGATCATAGGGCCACATGTCCGCGACGGCATTGTCGTTCGCTTGTTCACCGGTGCTCGTTGAGGAGACGGAGGTTGCAGCACAGGTCCTCCTGCGCTGGTAGCTCTTCCGCCATTAGGGCGTCGAAGTGCGGCCGCACCTGCTCTATGGTGAACACGGCATGAACCGGCTTGGACAGTGGCGCCGGCTCCTGGTCGGAAGCTACGTCCATCGTCTGATTGTCGTCGCTCAGCTCGGCGAGGTAGCTGGCGAGCCAGCATGTCCGGCTGCTGGACCGACCCGCTGCCAAGCACGAGTCTGACTGCCCTGGCCCACCCAGACCGCCTCCCTCGCCCGCGCGCGCTTTCCGCCCGAAACGGTCAGCGCCGCCCGCCCCGCTTCCCGGTGCATGCGATTGCTCCGCCTTCAAACGACACAAGTGTCGTCCGTCCGTCCTTCTGCCGCCCACATTAATGATACGCGGTTGCCGAGGCGGCTACTCCGGCGCCACACGTCCGTCCCTCCGCCGCCCACCATTGCTATATAAACTGCTGCGCCGGCCATAGCCGCAGTCATCCGCATCTGTTCCTATTCTCCTGTCCACACGACTACTGCCCACCATGGCTTCCTCGTGCTCCAGCGCTCTTCGGGACGGGCGGACGACGGACCACAAGGAGATGGCAGCCATTGCTGCCGACTGGCTGGCCGGCAGGCAGCCGGAGGACGACGACGTCCCAATGGAGAACATGGTAGTCGACGATCCGGCGCCAACCCCCTCCTCTGCGCCATCCTCGCCGGTGCATTGCACCATGACCATCGGCGAGGCCCGTGACCAATATATGGACACGGTGAGGCAGAAGCGTGAGGAGCAGTTTCGGGACGCACAGGACGACACCGCCTACAACCACCATCTCCTCCAGGAGCACCTGCAGGCGGAGGAGCAGATCGCCGCGGAGCGGGCGGAGCAGGAGGCGCTGCTCGACTCGTACCGCTCTGCCCGCGAGGGCCGCCTCGAGCGCTGGCGGTACCGCATGCGGGTGGCGGAGGCTGCGGCCGCCTACAAAGAGGGCGATGAAGCGGCCGAGGCGCTGTTTGGCGAGACCAAGGACGAGGTAGAGGACTTTGCTGGCTCCGATGAGTCCCCGCTCCGCTGGCGTCGACGAGGCCTTGCTCCGCCGACGCCCCGCGGCACCAACAACGAGGCAGAGGACACCGTCGGCTCCGCCGAGGCCCCACCCTGCCGGCAACGAGGGGGGATTTCCCCCCGCTCCGCTGAGGCGCCGCCCGCCGGCAACGAGACAGAGGACATCGCCGGCTCCGCCGAGGCCCCGCCCCGCTGCCAACGAGGCCGCGCCACAAAGAAAACGAGGAAGAGTAGAACACGGTAGGTCGCCGCCGCTCGGGTCCAAGTAAGGCCACCGCTGCTACCCTCCGGCTGCTGGCACTGAGCTGTACATCATGGAGCAATCTATGATTACAGGCTGATTGAAGAGCGCTCCGTGGTTGAGCAAGCTCATGAGATACAGTCATTTGCTAGAGAACTTGAGCACTTCAGTTTTATGCTACCGGACAATGTGCGAAGTAACAAGGAACAGAAGGAGTACAAAGAGTTTGAGCAGCTTTTTAGCGTTCCTGTACATTGCAATCACAGTGATTCACATGTCATAGAGAACATTCAAAACAATCGATGATTAAGCATCTCAGCGATTCACATGTCAGAGCCAATATTTACTTCACAACTAAAGAATAAAGAAAAAATGGATCGACGCTGCTGACAGCAAAGGGCGTCCCATTCGAAAATATCAAACGCATGTCTTCTTGCTAAAATCAATGAGCAAAATTTGACAAGGTTTTCCCATTCCAAAATATCAAATGCCTACGATTGTGGAATGGGCAGGGTTTGCCATCAGTTCGGACATTGACATGGCACCTCGTGCTAAATAAACCAGCTGTTCTTTTTGTGCAGTTCCACCAAAATCAACCAAATTCGGCAGTAGCTTGTATGATTTCGCCCTTATATGTTGCAACGCCTTGAACTTATCGGCACCTCCTTTCTTGTGGTGGAAATGAATGATTCGATGTATTCATGAACATTTTGTGCAGTTCCCATTGAAATCAAGCTGAGCACCCCTGTTTGCACAAATACAAAAAAAGTGATTAGTATAAAGCAAACTGTACTATGAATTGACAGTTTAAACAGGCACCTACATGGTCCATGTAGAGCACACTTTTACAAAAATGGAACTCACCGGAAAGAATCCTAGAACAACATTGTACTCGCGCATCACAGCAAGAAAATGGAGATTTGTCAGTCCTTCTGAGCTGAAGTTAGTTTGGTCTTGTGGGGGTAATGTAACCATCCTTCAACTGCTCCTTCTGATGAGAAGATAGACAGGGCTTCTTCATCCTGGCATAATCGGAACTAGTCACTTCACGTACTCCATATTCTTCTTCAGAGGAGGATGATCCTATTGTGCAAAGACAAGAGGATAACTAAATGCTAGCATCCCTGTTTGCTCGAAAAAAAGGAAAGGAAATATTTAAAACAGCACAGATGAAGCACTTCTCAAGGACAATACCACTTTTTGATGACAGCATCTAAACAGTAGCACAACACCAATAGAGATGACAAAGCTCAATCATATGGATGAAATCAGTGGGCGAGTACCAACCTTTGTCAGGAGGCTTATTGTGTAGAGCATACAGATGAAGCACTTCTCCGGAACCATCTGTTGCTATCTACTGTGGTGGCCATGCTTACTATATACTCCTCGATTAGATTAATGTTTCCAACATCTTCTTGTGCAGTTCCACTAAAATATATGGTATCTTCAAAGAAGATCCCTGTTTGCACAAGTAGAGATAATTACATATTACATTAAGAGTGGCATCAAATCAGTGGCAAAACAATTGCTCGTTCCAGCCATAGCAATAAATTAAGATGCAAAACTATATCATTACTTGTGTCATCACAGTTCCAGTGCTTCAGTACAGCACCAGGAGTTGATTTTTGTTTTTCTTCCGCTTGTTCTTCCCCTTCATCACTTGGTTCAATAACAGACAAGCTTCGCCTTCAATGTAAGATTTGGCATGTCAATTAGGTTGCACAAGTATAGCACTAAACAATGACATTAATTTTCTGATGAAAGTGGCAAAATACAGGCCAACAGTTGTGAAATACCCTTATCTTACCTCAATGGGATATTGCGGTGCACATACAGATTGGAAGTCTTGTCTCCATTTGTGCAGTTCACTAAAATCAAGCAACATTACCGTACAAGTACCACAACATATGAAAGCACACTGCAGAATCATGTGAAAGAAGGCTAGTACTGACCTCTCATGAAGCGGAATTCAAACAACTCACAAGAAGAAGATCTGAACCAAATTTGCCAATGCGGATAGGAAGTAAGATCTCCTCTTGTGCAGTTCCACTAAGATCAAGAAATCAAACAACGTTGTCGGTGTGACATTTTGGTTGAACTGCACAAAACACTCTTAAAACAAAAGTGTTTTGTGCAGTGCAACAACAGGTCACAATGGCAACGAGGTGAAGTAGATAACCCTGTTTACACAGAGGTGCAAAGGAAACAACTAGTGGTCAATAACGGTGGATGACACAGAAGCCAACAAAAAGAAGCATCTACCTTATCTAAATGGGAAAGAAATCAAGACAGTAGCATTTCTCAAACGGCGGCATTGATTAATATTAACAGAGAGATTATATTAACAATAAAATTCGTTAAACATGTAATTTGCTTTTAACTGTGGCATTGCATCAATTTTCTAGCGGCATTATTAGAGGGTGTTTGTCTACAGGGACATTTTGGTGGAGGGACTAAAAAAACTCTGTGTCAGTCCCATCTAAACCAAACAGGAGGGACTTTTAGGGACTAAAAGTGGGCATTTGGGACTAAAGAAAGAAGACCCCGAGGGAGTCTTTTTGGGACTTTTTCCAACAGTTACCCCTGCCACGCATCGCACCTTGTCTCTATTAGTTCACTACTAGGGGTAACATGGTCTTTTAGCATGTCATTTAATAACCTCTCGTCCATGTTTAGTCCCTGGAACCAAGGAGGTAGGGACTAGGGAGTTTTTAACCAAACAGGGCCTTAGATTAACAACAGCTAAAGAGTTGCACGGGACAGTGGATGCACCAGCACCATGTGCATCTACCGATGTACTAGGGTGATGCACAGTCTGTTGCAACAAAGAACAAACAACCAAGGAGCATATTTGTGTTGGTCCCAGTTTTGTTATCTTTAGACACCTTTCCCTATGTGAGTGCAGCAAATCTAGTCCTGCTCAAACTCTACATCCTTGTCCCCCAAAACAAAAGATCAGTTCGTTACAGATGTGCGTACTGCGTTTGTCATTGTTTTCCCCTTTCGACCAACGTAGGTGCAGGATAGCCAGTCTGTACTAGTACTTTCCCCACTTCCTTTCCTCTGTGAACCACATCCTAGATTTATGCTATACCACTTTCCCCACTACTTTCCCCCATTCATGTCCTCTTTGTACCACGTCTTAGATTCATGCGATACAACTTTCCCCACTAGTTTCACCCTTCCTTTCCTTTTTGAACCACATCCTAGATTCATGCTATACAACTTTTCCCACTACTTTCCCCCATTCCTTTCCTCTTTGAACCACGTCCTAGATTCATGGTATACAACTTTCCCCACTACTTTCCTGTTTGATCCAACACCTAGATTCGAGTGTAGAAGCGGAAAAAGCCCACATGCAGCTAGAGTAATGCATGTGGAATAAGTAAATTATACCTTAAGGTTCTTGGGGTGTGGTTCGGTGGGCGACCGGAGGCCATTCGACCCACACTATGTACGGCGGCGAAGAAAAAGGGGTCGGAGGCCCTCCCGCGCCGCTGCTGGGTGAAAGTGAACAGCTGCGCCGGTAGTGGATTCCCTCCCTCGCCGACGGCGACAGCGTTAAGCCTCCTTCCCTTCCCGGCGGACGGCTCTTTGACCAGCAGTGAGGGGAGAGAGAGAGGCCAGCGAAGTCTTGTTTAGATCTAGAGAGGGTAGGGTGAGAGAGTGTGAAGAGAGCAACTACAAGCGCTGAGGCTCCACCATGTATATATATACTGGAGAGAGTGTGAAGAGTGCAAACCCTAGAAAACAAGCGCCGAGGCCATTTTGACCAGTCAAAGAATCCTCCTGGCACGAATTATGCTCAAGTGTAGTTATCGAACGCGAGACCTCAAGTTTGATGAGCGAACAGGCTAACAGCTACACAACCCTCCTGTTATGTTCAACGAGAGGAAAATAACCTTTTATACATTCCTGCATTCATGTGACAAGCATGCCGTGTTTTTTGTGTGTGTGGGAGTCATTGGGATTTAAATCAAAATCGTGTCATGTGGCTTTGGTGGTAAGACTATCCACAGTGGTGCAGAAATAATGCAGCCTTAGTCACCTTACCTCTCTCCATGTAGTATGTTGGGTCCCACTAGTCAGAGGGTGAAACAAAAAAATTAATAAGAAAAATTAAAAGCACCAGTGGTGTATCTTACCTCACACATCTCGCTACTGCTCGGGAACACTGTCCAATTGATCCCTCTGTTCGCTCACGTAGTACTATTTTAAGTGAATCCTTATTATAACATGCACACAATTTTGGGCACTTGTATTCGACCTAAGTCAGTGTGCCACCGTATCTCGTACGACTCCCTCCGTCTAGGTGTAATAAGTCACGTTAGAAGGTGCAGCGGGACCAAGGTGCAAGCAAATTGGAGGAGAAGGAGAAACTTGACCGGTCATTCCTCCAATCAAAGCCCTGATTTCTGTCTCTAAATGCAACAATTAATCCAAACAACTAAGAGATGCCTCTTCTCTTCTTGTACGTACTCCATTTGTATCTCACTTCCTGTGGCTTCGCACTCGCACGATTTTCCTATTATATGAACCTGTGTGTGCGTGTGCGTGTGTGTGTTTAACAGCATGTGTGTGTTAGAGAGAGCGACAGATCGACCTACTCCTACAGAGAGATGGTGTGTAGTGTACGATTTTAGCCGCGAGAGTCGGTGCATCCTCTCGTTTCCGGGCATCCGGTAGGGACAGGCGGACAGCTGCCACGCCCGCTCCTGACCAGCCTAGCCCACCCAAAGCCCCTCCATCACCCGCGCGCGCTTCCCGCCCGAAACGGTCAGCGCCGCTCCAAAGAATCGGTGCCGCATTCATGCCCGGGCAGAGCGGACGCGACCGCTCACTGGCGCCTGTGTTGAAGGGAGAAGCAGATTCAAGAGTGATGGTTGCTTCGTCCGTCCAACTTACTGCTGGGTCTATCTGATTTGACGGCTCATTGGTCATGATTACTGAGGTGGTAGGACTGCTGGATGTCCCACGCTTTTGGCGAAAGGAGGTACTACTAGATTACAATTTTCTCCATTCTTATGGCGGAGGAGTGAAAGAGCAGTGAAAACACGTAGGCTCAGTGATTACATGGCCCACCTCACACTATCACCATATTTTCTGGACACCGTGCGACACCTAACTCTTTACATAGTACTACTTGTATAGTACGTACTGTAATTTATCAGCGAGATGGTACAATGCTATGAAGCTTCCAGCTGCTGTTACATGTATCTTGCGTCCAAGGTTGCCCGTTGCAACATTTAATCAAATACAAAGGAGACTAACATGCATGCTATTGCATCTCAATGACTGACAGATCATAGCAAATATGTACTCCCTCTATTCCAAAATAAGTGTCTCAACTTTATGCTACATACGGAGCAAAATGAGTGAATCTACACCCTAAAATACGTCTATATACATCAGTGTTTGGAGTATGTACTAGTAGTTCATATTGAAATCTACTAAAGGACATATATATTCCAAACAATATGATAATCTCTCTAACCAAGGTAGTAGGGACGAGGAGTAAACGGAGGGATTACTAGTAAAATTTTCTCCTCGTCCTGCGAGCCACCGCGCGCGTGGGCGAGAGAGCGAGCATAAGGCGTACAGTACTACTACTACTCATGCAGTCCCTAGCCATTGAAACAGAGACAGCTAAAGAAAAAAAATGATCCATGCAGTCCCTAGCCCTTGAACCGTAAACCCTAACCAGGCTTTAATTTGCTGGCAACGTCGGCGCTTCCTAAGAAATGAAGTTTGCAACCCTTTGACCATCGGATCATTTTGTGCAGTTTCACCAAAATCGAGATGAGCATCCCTGTGGCAAAGAAATTGAAGAAGCGTGATTAGAATAAGATTACTGGGACTAGTTGATGGGACATAAACTCATCACAAATACAGTACGTAGAAGCCAGTAGAGGTATGTGCAGGGCAAATAAGTAGAGAAATGTCCACATGGAGTGATGTGGGCAGCTGGAGCAGTAGTGCAAGCCGGCTGTAAAGGGAGCTGTACCTAAGGGATGTCGGGACGTAGCTCAACCTAGAGGAGGGCGGCGGGAAGAGGCAACTACCCACGTCACGGCAGTGAGCAATGGACGAAGGCAACCTCACCGGCTTTGTGAGAGAGAATGGCAGGGACCCCTGATCGGGACGTGCTGACAGTGGGTTTTCGCTGTCGGCGACGGCGACCGCATCTACATTAAGCGTCCACCCCTTCCCCCGACGGACGTGATCCACCGGGATGTTAGAGATGTGGCCAGAGTGGTTTTGTGCGAGAGAGTGTGAAAACTGAAGAGAGCAACCCCAGCAAGCAACCGTGTAGGCTCGTCCTGCCTATGTGTATAGTGGAGCGGTTTCCTTTTCTCTCCATATGAACCTATTTATATTGCGTACGTGCCACTGAAAAAAAAACTTTATTTATAAATGACGCGGCACCTACTACTCGTTCTCCTATAAACCTTGCGCTTGGCATCTCCAAACTATTAACCTTGCGATTGGCTCTTCGCCTCTTCGGGACGTCGAGCAATAATGGTACTGCAGTATAAGTCGTTCTGGCTATATGAGACCGAATGAATTGCTGCACGTCCACCACATGGCGAGGGTCGAGGGGCGAGGGAGAGTGCGTACTATTACGTCCGTTTCAATATGGACTACATACGGAGCAAAACGAGTGAATCTACACTCTAAAATACGTCTATATACATCAGTGTTTGGAGTATGTACTAGTAGTTCATATTGAAATCTACTAAAGGACATATATTCCAAACAATATGATAATCTCTCTAACCAAGGTAGTAGGGACGAGGAGTAAATGGAGGGAGTACTAGTAAAATTTTCTCCTCGTCCTACGAGCCACCGCGCGCGTGGGCGAGGGAGCGGGCGTAAGGCGTAGTAAGCAAGCTTCACCTCATCCTGCGAGCCACCGCGCCCGTGGGCGGGGGAGACGGCGAACTAAGCAAGCTTCTTCTCATTCTGCGAGTTGACGGGACACATCAAAAGTACTCCAGTGTATAGAGCCTTGCCTCTAAGGTAGGCCCCACATGGTTTGCCTCTTTTTTAACATAACGCGTCAAGTCGCAATTTGTTTGTTCACCCGTGGTAGACGATCCTCCCTCCATCTAGTGGACAACCAGTACACGTGCCAAGTTACCACGTGGGCTGCCTTTTCGTACAGAAATGAGCTCCACCGTGTACCCGCGCGGGTGTGGTTCGGAAAGAGACGGGAGTACGTGCGCCGTGCGTGCACCTCTTCTCTTCGTGCATGTCCCCCACCTACGTGGGTGTGTGTGAGAGATACAAACCTAGACAAATGTCTTGTGCGTACGTGAGTATTTTTTATTTTGGGGGGGAGGTTGATTTCGTGAATGTATTTGTGGGAATATGTGTCGATGACATCTCAAACAAAATTTTGCATGCAATGTGTGTGAAATGGAGGCCTATCCATATCATATATAGAGGGTCGGGCGATCCACGAGAAGAGAGGGAGGGGTCATAGATATCGATAGAGTCGAAGAGAGGATCAAGTGGGTGGGTGCGAGATCGATGAAGAGAGCCATCGAAATTGTGTGTGTGTGTGTGTGTGTGCAAGTCAAAGATATAGGGCGACTGACCTAGCTACCGGAACGTCAGAGGGCACAGGTCAAGTTTGTGTATGGCAAGGAGACATGACTAGAGTGCTCGATGTATCGGTGTGTGTGTGTGTGTGTGAGGGGGTGGGGGAGGGGTAGGCAGAGGCCTAACTATAGAGGTAGAACGACTCGTATATGTGTTGAGAAGGAGAGACCTAGCTATGTCTTGAGGGAGATCGGTCGACATCCATACATAACTGAAGAACGGGAAATAGGATGGGACAGAGAGAGAGGAGAGAGAGAGGAGAGAGAGGGAGGGAGGGAGAGGGGTAGAGTGTTGGATGGGTGATGGAGTTGCTTCTCGAAGATGGTGGGAGAGGCCTACTAGATAAACTGAGGGTGGAACTGCAATATCATCAATAAGAGTGGGGATGTGTTTCTGTGTGTGCCTGTGCGTGATAGATCTATCAGGACACATCCATGGATGATGAAGGGGAACCATGTGTTTGGTAAGCAGACCTAACTAGGTCGGTAGATCAATTGTTGTTGTCGAAGGAAGGGAGAGAAATAACTAATGAGGTAGATCGATCGACGCGTGGGGGGAAACGAGTTATAAGGACCTAGCTAGCTATATGTATAGCGGGAGATCGGTTGGTGTACATCCATTTTTTAGAGGCAAATAAGGCCCGACGAGACGGATAGACAGGGAGAATGGAGCTAGGAGGTGGTGCGGGAGGCCCAGCTACTAGCTAGATAAGGGGAGGAGTGTGCGGTTGTGAGATCGATGAAAAGAGGGGCGAGAGTTTACACGTGAGTGGGACCGTATGAGAGACACGAGGCATGGACACATAAAGGACGAGATTGAAGGTGCGTGTGTATGTTGTAGGCAGACATCGCTGGAGAGGTTTATCGATCGGTGTGTGTCGGAAAGGAGTTGTGGAGACTGTGGGAGAATGACCTAAAGAAGAAAAAAATGAATAAGCGCGATGGATAGAATGCTGAGGGAGGGGGAGGGCGAGGAGGGCGTGTGCATGCACGAGAGAAAGTTAGTGGTAGCTACAAAGGTTAGAGGATTGTGTGGGTGTAAGAGACTAAAAAAGATCATAATTTGATATGAAAGTGGATTCATATATTTGAATAGGAGATCATAGTGTTTTAAACATATGCATGCATGAATATAGCGGTGATACGCGTGTTGTGGTTTTGCACATGTTATACAATAATGTGATAATGCATGGTGTTTGCAACTCACAGCTAAATGTCGAACAATCTAAACCATACTATACATCGAACAATCTCACATTTTATTTGAATTTGTGATAATGTGTGGCGTTTGCAGCTTACAACTAAATATCGAACAATCTAAACAATACTATATATCGAACATTCTCACATTTTATTTGAATTTGTGGTAATGTGTGGTGTTTGCAACTCACATCTAAATACTTGTAGGCGTAGGGGGCGGGGCACCATACATAATGTGATAAACACATTATACATATGAGACATGGTTTAGTTTGTGAAGATCTAGCTAGAGCTTGAAATGTACTATGATTTGAAATCAACATAAAGTGGATTCAAAAAATCGAGTTCGAGTTCATATAGTACACATAGTTCATATGTAACTCGAGACTAATCATGTGGTGTGCTGTGAAGATAATACACAAACGATGGTTTAACTTGACAATAATGATGATTGTAGATCTTATTAAAACAGAGAAACGGATTCAAACGCTTTGACTTCACAACAATCATTATTGTAGATCTTATTCAAATAGAGAAACGAATTCAAATTTAGTTCATATTGACGCGGTAGTATATACGTTTGGAATGCACTAAAACGTTCATTTGAGTACTAGGTTGCATGCATTATACACGTAGCGAAATATTTTAGTTGAACATAACATGAATTCAAAGTTTTGAATGACATTTGTAGTGCGAATTGATTTGGTACAGTACACGTTAGGCTTGTCCGGAAATTTCAACCCGCGCCTTGTTAGCCCGAAATATTTAAGATATATCTTTGTCTCGTTGTGCTCCCACAAGTCCCTCCATCTCAACACGCGCCTTGCTATTCCAAAATTACAACGCACGCGAAAACTCCCACTGTGACGCCCGGATAATTAAGCTACAGTAACCCTCACCAAATGATGCCACGTCACCTCGATTACTGTTGTTAATCATGCGTAGTTCAAAACCGATTCGGAATTCAAATTTAAAATAAAGTCAAACCAGTAAAGTTTTCAAATGTCAAAACTAAAAAGTACAAACGGTGACAAATAAAGCATAGGTAATTATGGTGAAGAAACCACACTTTTATAAAATGTTCGAATGCTCTAAAATGATTTAAGCAGTAGGTAAAACAACTAAATAAATGCCTTTTGTATTTTATAAAATACTAAACTATTTTATTTGGGGGATAAACCTTTTTGTGAACGAGGTATAATTAGTAATACTAATTTAGGTGCAACCTTTATGTTTTATAAAACTAAAATAATATAAACCCGTAGAAAGAAAAATAAGAACAGAAAAACCAACAAAATAAATAAAAGGGGGAAAACCCCCTGGCCAACTGGGCCAAACGGCCCAGCCGGCCAGCCCACTGGCCCATCCGGCCCCCTCACTCCCTTAACCCCCCACTCCCCACCGAACCCTAGCCCCACTCGCAGCACCTCCCACTTCCCCCCCACGATCCCCATGCTCCTCTCCTCCCCCCTGATCCAGATCAGGATCGGGGCACTCGCCCCCGCCCCCGCCGCCCCGTCGTCGACCACCGCCACCCCCTGGACCGATGCCACCTCGCCGGACGCCTACCCACCTCTCCCTCGAGCCAACTTCGTCGCGTCTCACCGCCTCGGACCGCCGTCACCACTGCCTCGCCGGAATGCTTCCTCACCGGAGCTCCCGCGCCGTCGTCTCCATCCTCCTCCTCAAGCCCTGCTGCCCTTGTCCCTACATCCAGCGGTGAGGCCCGGCCAATTCCCCTCCGCCCTCGCGCACCGTTAGTCGCGGCCGTGACGCCGCACCCCGTCCGGCCGGCCCGTCGCCTAGAGCCTCCCTGCCTCGCTCGCATCCCCTGGCCATGCTGCTCCGCCGCCTCCCCATGTGCCCTGAATGTAGCGCCGCCTCGCTCGCTCCTAGTCGCGCCCCTTGCAAGCCGTCGTTGCTGCTTGATGCTCCACCCAGCCGCTGGCCTTCTGCAGCCACCACCGCCGCCCGCAACTACTGCCACCGTCCACCGCTGCTGGCCGGCGCTCGGGTCCAGTCGCCGGCGCCAACGTGCGTCGTGCGCGCCCTGCGCCCTCTCGGGCACGCGACCGTTCGGGCTACGCCCGCACCCAGCGCCCGCTAACCCACTAAGGCCCATAGGGCCAATGACACGTGGGGCCCAGGCCCCAAATCGTTTAATAAAAAAAGATTTTAAAAAAGTAAATAATAATAAAAATAAATATATTAAATAATTAATTAACTTAATTAATTAAACCTAATTAGATTAGCCTAATTAACTAGTTAACCTAATTAACTGTGATTAATTAACTAACAGTGAATGACATGCGGGACCCACACGTCAGTTGACCCAGTCAACGCCCTGTTGACGCTGGCGTCATGCTGACGTCATGATGATGTCAGCATGCACTATTCTGGATAATGTTGCTTTAAAATAATTAAAACTTTAGAAAATTAATATAAGATAAACCGTAGCTCGGATGGAAAAACTTTGTACATGAAAGTTGCTCAGAACGACGAGACGAATCCAAACGCGCGGCCCGTTCGCCCTCCACACATCACAAGCATAGCGAACACGCAACTTTCCCCCTCCGGTTCATCTGTCCGAAAACGCGAAACACCGGTGATACTTTCCCGGATGTTTCCCCCCTTTGCCGGTATCACCTAGTACTACGTTAGGGCACACCTATCACTACGGTTTGCTTTGTCATGCATCTGTTTGCAATGGATTTACTGTTTCTTCCCCCTCTTCTTCTCCGGTAGACCCCGAGACCGACGATGATGCCCCTGAG
The DNA here is from genome assembly GCF_018294505.1 of Triticum aestivum. Taxonomy (NCBI): domain Eukaryota; kingdom Viridiplantae; phylum Streptophyta; class Magnoliopsida; order Poales; family Poaceae; genus Triticum; species Triticum aestivum. The sequence continues at coordinate 79,019,982 of NC_057808.1, read as the reverse complement.
TACGACTACGTCGACGACGACCCCTCCTTCTCGGCTGAGCTTCCAGGCAAGCCCCCCCCTTGATCACCAGATATCGCCTATTCCTTCTCTCTACTTCTTGCATTAGAGTAGTGTAGCATGTTATTGCTTTCGGTTAATCCTATTCTGATGCATAGCCTGTCATTGTTGCTACAGTTGTTACCCTTACCTGCTATCCTACTTCTTAGTATAGGATGCTAGTGTTCCATCAGTGGCCCTACACTCTTGTCCGTCTGCCATGCTATACTACTGGGCTGTGATCACTTCGGGGGGTGATCACGAGCATATGCTACATACTATATACTGTTACATTACTTATGATACTGTTCGGAGATGGGGGCTGAAGGGGCAGGTGGCTCCATCCCGGTAGAGGTGGGCCTGGGTTCCCGACGGCCCCCGATTGTTACTTTGTGGCGGAGCGACAGGGCAGGTTGAGACCACCTAGGAGAGAGGTGGGCCTGGCACTGGTCGGCGTTCGTAGATACATCAATTAACACGTTTAACGAGATCTTGGTATTTGATCAGAGTCTGGCCATTTGGTCTATACGCACTAACCAACTACGTGGAAAAGATATGGGCACTCGGCGTCGTGGTATCAGCCGAAGCCCTCGTGACGTCGGCGACTGAGCGGCGCGCGCCGGGTTGGAACGTAAGCCTGCTCTTGTATTAAGGGGGCTAGTTCTGCTTCCGGCCGCCCACGCAACGTGCAGGTGTGCAATGGGCGATGGGCCCAGACCCCTGCGCCATAGGATTTAGACCGGCGTGCTGACCTCTCTGTTGTGCCTAGGTAGGGTTGTGACGTGTTGATCTTCCGAGGCCGGGCATGACCCAGGAAAGTGTGTCCGGCCAAATGGGATTGAGCGTGTTGGGTTATGTGGTGCACCCCTACAGGGAAGTTTATCTATTCGAATAGCTGTGTCCCTCGGTAAAAGGACGACCTGGAGTTGTACCTTGACCTTATGACAACTATAACCGGATACTTAATAAAACACACCCTTCCAAGTGCCAGATATAACCCGGTGATCGCTCTCACACAGGGCGACGAGGGGAGGATCGCCAGGTAGGATTATGCTATGCGATGATACTTGGTGAACTTACCATCTACTCTCTTCTACATGCTGCAAGATGGAGGCTGCCAGAAGAGTAGTCTTCAACAGGACTAGCTATCCCCCTCTTATTCTGGCATTCTGCAGTTCAGTCCACCGATATTGCCCCTTTACACAGATACCATGCATATGTAGTGTAGATCCTTGCTTGCGAGTACTTTGGATGAGTACTCACGGTTGCTTTTCTCCCTCTTTTCCCCCTTTCCATTCTACCTGGTTGTCGCAACCAGTTGCTGGAGCCCAGGAGCCAGACGCCACCGTCGTCGACGACTCCTACTACACCGGAGGTGCCTACTACTACGTGCAGGCCGCTGACGACGCCCATGAGTAGTTTAGGAGGATCCCAGGCAGGAGGCATGCGCCTCTTTCGATCTGTATCGCAGTTTGTGCTAGCCTTCTTAAGGCAAACTTGTTTAACTTATGTCTGTACTCAGATATTGTTGCTTCCGCTGACTCGTCTATGATCGAACACTTGTATTCGAGCCCTCGAGGCCCCTGACTTGTATTATGATGCTTGTATGACTTATTTTATTTTTAGAGTTGTGTTGTGATATCTTCCCGTGAGTCCCTGATCTTGATTATACAGGTTTGCGTGTATGATTAGTGTACGATTCAATCGGGGACGTCACAAGTTGGTATCAGAGCCGACTGCCTGTAGGAATCCCCCTTCCACACTCCTTGGCCGAAGTTGAGTCTAGACATTGCAAAACTTTTTACTAACATGGATGTGTGGCTTACGGGCCCACGTCACCATTGGGTGGTACTAGGATCTTTTACTCCTCACCTACACTCTGGGACTCTAATCTCTCTTCTATTCGGGTTAAATGATTTTACTAAACTCTGACTCTAGGTTCTCGTAACCACTTCCACCCGGAGAGCCCCACACTCAAGCTGATTGCTCGGTGCAATGAAGGTTTCCGAAGATACTCTCTGATGTTCTCTCGAGACTTTGTGCCATCGCTATAGCAATTCCCTTCCATCGATAAACCCCTATGGATAACCACATGCACTTGCCATTGATACAATCATTCTTCGTTGATCTTGTTATTTCAAGATATCCCAAAATTCTCGCTATTGTTCCGAGGATACTTGGTGCCTACTGCCTTGCAGTTCTAAGTCGCCTAAATACCCCTACGGATAAATTCTTGCACATATCGAGTACCCGCTCATCCCCAGTTGTTCAGGTGTTTCACAAAAGTCTTTGAAATACTATTCGATCCTCCGAAAATCCTTAGCAGCTTATTGCTCTGCAAATACTTGTCTGCTTGCGTTATGGATGCTTCTCATATGTCTGGCTATATTCATTAGTCTCCTTTGACGTCGTCTTTTTGATCCTATTGATTCAACATGAGTGTGAATGCCCGCAATCATCGGTTGATCATTTTAAATTATCTTTCCGGCTCAGATGTAATTTTGAACATGAGCTGGTTATCGACCAATCAAATTGCCGTCGATTGTACCCCAAGTCTATTCAACTTATCCATTTTTAATCAGACTATTGGCTTCTAATCCCTTGATTTGGAAATGATAATTCATGTGCATTTTAGTTTTGAATTAGTTAGTTGTTTCTATAATCCGATGCCCTTTCATTCCTTCTTCCTCTGATAGAGTACCGATACTCGCATCAGTTCCGTTGTAGACCACAAGACCCCTTGTTGGACTATTATCCGATAGTGTCCTTCATATTCAATAACCTTGTGAGCCTTTCCATGGGTACATAATGCCTTTGGTAAATTGTATCCTCTGCTTTGTCAAACAAGCTCTGCTTTTGAGCTTGTGTTATTTACTCATGAAGTTTGTGGTATATGTTCCTAAGATGCCCTGATGGGTTGAACCAACGTCTTCCCTAATCTGTGTGAACCCAAAAGATTTCACGGGTCATACTTATCTAGTATTGCACCAGGTAAAACTTTCAACAACTAATGTCCTTTTCGAAATACGAGAGGTGAATGGAAGATTATGCATTGAGGAAGTGGGAGTCGACCTTGAACCTTTGTGTTCATGCCCATGGACACGATGTAGATCCTAACATGGAAGCTTCTTGTAACAATAACTATTTCCTTGATATAATATCCTTGGTATCGGTGAATTGATCCTTTGCAATCGTGGTTCCGACCATATGTTCTTCTTTGATCCCATTTCCCGAGCAAGTTTAAGCACTTGTCTTCCGCAGAGCAATACCCCAGTCCAACCTCTACTTTGATCAGTCGTCGAGTATTACCCCCTTGGTATCTTGAGATTATCACGGAACTGCATAACTTCTTATGAGTTCTTCATCAAGTACTACATTCTCACTGATTCCAATCTTTTCACGAGCTCTGAGTTATTAAACACTCAAAGACATCGATAACTGAATCGAGTCCGCACCGCGATTAAACAACTCTTGGTAACCTTCATTACTTACGAGTTTGAACTCGATCACGTCATTCCTAGCCTGCTCGGCTATATCATTATCGTACCGATTTTAACTGTGCTACCTGGTCCTTAATCCCGAAACACAACTTTCGACGATGAGCTAAGCTTACGTCGTTCTTTCTCGTCATACCATTTCGCCTTGAACAGCAAGCTTGATTTTGAGTATGTGTCTAATCCTTGGTTCCAATAACCTGTCGCTTCATCATTCCTTTGACTTGATGTCATCGCCGATTGATTACACCTACATGAAATCTCTCGACAATTGTGTCGTGATCATCATCAACATTTTGAGCTCTTCCAGGATAACAATCAAATTCATGATGGGAAATACCATCCTTGCCCCTCGATGATTGTGTTATCATCGACCACATCCTTGTCTTCCCTCAACACAAACGTGTTCATGTTTTGGATTGAATCTTGAGTTCCTTGCTATCCAGCATTTGTTCTTCTTCACCTTGGAGTATTACCATGTTTTATGTCAAGAAGGTTGTGAGAATTGCTCCGCCTCTTAAAATTTCTTGGTATAGTGATACTTCTCACCATCACCATTCTTTCTTGGTCCCAATGTTGATTCTAACCGGAATACTAACAAGTGAACGGTGCTGCTTGGATTCTGTACTCCTAGCAACCCTATTGCTTTGAAGTTAATGGCCGACAGTTCGTCCTCAGACTATTGGTAATTGAATCACCATTCTGACATTGGTCGTGCAACCCAACCCGTATTTCGGGCGCACCTTTCAACCAATGTTTACTTGTGTATGTTTTCCTCGAGCATACTTCATTATATCATTTGATCCGACAAATGTTATCTCCTTGTTCACATAATTGTGGAAATCCATCCTTTGGAAATCTCGATGATTTGTCACTGAGTCCATCAGCCACCTCCTCATCCTCTCCTTGGTTTACTGATGAACTCTTGTTTCGGAACTCGCTTCCATAGTTCATTTCCTGAGAATCTACAATGTCAACTCGTCTATTTGTGTTGCACCTCTTCTTCTCAGGCTTCTTGAGTCTGAGGTATTCTGACACCAATCAGATCTGAATCCCGGTCAGATATGATGGTTGGAACATTTTTTTTCAAGAGTTATAGCATTGGTCTATATAAGACCCGGTAAGGTGATGTCATGCCTAGCACACCTGGCCGGAGGACCTATTGTTATAGTATCCTTTTTAGCAAGATTAGCCATTCTTCCATGAGGAAATTGCAAGACTTATTCTATAAGTTGCTCCTGATGGATCCTTTGTGAATCCAAAGTCTGATCTTTACCCAATGACAATGTCAATGCTATCTCGAAGCATGTATGTGGTACTCCTATCTTCAATAAGAACAATTGAAGCACAATGCTAAATTTTCTTTATCAATTATTCAAACACCGTTGTTTGGGTAATGTCATGAAATTCCTCTCCCCTTACCTAAATGGTTACATACTTGGAGCCCTATCCTTAATATCTTGCTCTGCCTTTCCTTGGGAAAGATATACTCTAAAACTTGAGTATAAACACCTTTTCCTTTCCATTGGTCTGATTAATGTAATAATCACATTTTCCTTTCCATTGTTTTGGTTAACCTTTCTTGTGACCTATATGATATAAGCAGTAATATTTCTCTGCTTATGTAAACACCTTAGTGTACCATCCTGTCTGGTGTAACCCTGTTACTATTGTTGATGACATTCCGGTAACCATCGATGGACGAGAACTTTGCCTATTGGTCCGCCTCGTTTCAACGAGAAGGGAAATGGTTCTCTTCGTCCCTCGCCCTTGGTATCGATGTTGTTGCAGACATAACTGACAGGCTACCCTCTGACATGCCAGTGACCGTGCAAGATGGCAGCCCCCTTTGTACCTTAACCCACATGGTGGGCCCATAACCCACAGTTCCACATGATCAAAACCTGACTCTCCTGTACACCCTGTTGCCAAAGTGATTCCTTGCGCTTGATTTCATATGTAATTCACGGGCCACCTTCCTAGTGATCTATTCTGGTATCAGACATAATACTTATTCTCGTTGCCCTGAAACCATTTCACCTTCTAATTAGGCATTGAACGATTGCCTATCCGTTTGAAACTTCTCATGGTACCTTCTTACTTTGCTCTCGATATCTTCTTAAGTTTCAATTCGAGAGATACTTATGCTTCTTTCCCTGAGTTAACCGTCTGATGCTCAATCTTGTTAGAATCCGTCCTTATAGAGTTTTCCCTTCTTACCCTTTCGTAAGTACGGTGAAGATCCGGAAGGAAGGACGATAACTTCATCGTGATACCTGAAGCAGAGAAATGAAGACATCAATGTAATGGATCGACCACTTCGAGAAGAGCAACTAAGACCGAGAAGAGTCGTTAGAATTTCATAACCAGATCTTTCCCCTTACTCCACCTCTTAAAATCTCGGGACGAGATTTCTTGTAGTGGAGGAGAATTGTGACGCCCGGATAATTAAGCTACAGTAACCCTCACCAAATGATGCCATGTCACCTCGATTACTATTGTTAATCACGCGTAGTCCAAAACCGATTCGGAATTCAAATTTAAAATAAAGTCAAACCAATAAAGTTTTCAAATGTCAAAACTAAAAAGTACAAACGGTGACAAATAAAGCATAGGTAATTATGGTGAAGAAACCACACTTTTATAAAATGTTTGAATGCTCTAAAATGATTTAAGCAGTAGGTAAAACAACTAAATAAATGCCTTTTGTATTTTATAAAATACTAAACTATTTTATTTGGGGGTTAAACCTTTTTGTGACCGAGGTATAATTGGTAATACTAATTTAGGTGCAACTTTTATGTTTTATAAAACTAAAATAATATAAACCCGTAGAAAGAAAAATAAGAAAAGAAAAACCAACAAAACAAATAAAAGGGGGGAAAACCCCCTGGCCAACTGGGCCAAACGGCCCAGCCGGCCAGCCCACTGTCCCATCCGGCCCCCTCACTCCCTTAACCCCCCACTCCCCACCGAACCCTAGCCCCACCCGCAGCACCTCCCACTCCCCCCCCATGATCCCCATGCTCCTATCCTCCTCCCCCCCGATCCAGATCGGGATCGGGGCACTCGCCCCCGCGGCCGCCGCCCGGTGTCACCCCGGCCCCGTCGTCGACCACCGCCACCCCCTGGACCGATGCCACCTCGTCGGACGCCTACCCACCTCTCCCTCGAGCCAACTTCGTCGCGTCTCGCCGCCTCGGACCGTCCTCGCCACTGCCTCACCAGAACGCTTCCTCACCAGAGCTGCCATGCCGTCGTCTCCATCCTCCTCCTCAAGCCCCGCTGCCCTTGTCCCTACATCCCGCGGTGAGGCCCGGCCTATTCCCCTCCGCCCTCGCGCACCGTTAGCCGCGGCCGCGATGCCGCACTCCGTCTGGCCGGCCCGTCGCCTAGCGGCTCCCTGCCTCGCTCGCGTCCCCTGGCCATGCTGCTCCGCCGCCTCCCCGTGTGCCCTGAACATAGCGCCGCCTCGCTCGCTCCTAGTCGCGCCCCCTGCAAGCTGCCGTTGCTGCTTGATGCTCCACCCAGCCGCTGGCCTCCTGCAGCCACCACCGCCGTTCGCAACTACCACCGCCGTCCACCGCTGCTGGCCGGCGCTCGGGTCCAGTCGCCGGCGCCCCGCCGCCGGCGCCGGCGTGCGTCGTGCGCGCCCTGCGCCCTCTCGGGCACGCGCCCGTTCAGGCTACGCCCGCACCCAGCACCCGCTAACCCACTAAGGCCCATAGGGCCAATGACACGTGGGGCCCAGGCCCCAAAACGTTTAATAAAAAAAGATTTTAAAAAAGTAAATAATAATAATAATAAATATATTAAATAAATAATTAATTTAATTAATTAATTAACTTAATTAATCCTAATTAGATTAGCCTAATTAACTAGTTAACCTAATTAACTGTGATTAATTAACTAACAGTGAATGACATGCGGGACCCACACGTCAGTTGACCCAGTCAACGCCCTGTTGACTGCTGGCGTCATGCTGACATCATGATGAAATGTCAGCATGCACTATTCTGGATAATGTTGCTTTAAAATAATTAAATAAATTCTCAAAATAATTAAAAATTTAGAAAATTAATATAAAATAAACCGTAGCTCGGATGGAAAAACTTTGTACATGAAAGTTGCTTAGAACGACGAGACGAATCCGAACACGCAGCCCGTTCGCCCTCCACACATCCCTAGCATAGCGAACACACAACTTTCCCCCTCCGGTTCATCTGTCCGAAAACGTGAAACACTGGGGATACTTTCCCGGATGTTTCCCCACTTTGCCGGTATCACCTAGTACTGCGTTAGGGCACACCTATCACCGCTGTTTGCTTTGTCATGCATCGTCATGCATCTGTTTGCAATGTATTTACTGTTTCTTCCCCCACTTCTTCTCCGGTAGACCCCGAGACCGACGATGATGCCCCTGAGTATGACTACGTCGACGACGACCCCTCCTTCTCGGCTGAGCTTCCAGGCAAGCCCTCCCCCCCCCTTGATCACCAGGTATCGCCTATTCCTTCTCTCTACTTCTTGCATTAGAGTAGTGTAGCATGTTACTGCTGACGGTTAATCCTATTCTGATGCATAGCCTGTCATTGTTGCTACAATTGTTACCCTTACGTGTTATCCTACTGCTTAGTATAGGATGCTAGTGTTCCATTAGTGGCCCTACACTCTTGTCCGTCTGCCATGCTATACTACTGGGCTGTGATCACTTCGGGAGGTGATCACGGGCATATGCTATATACTATATACTGTTACATTACTTATGATACTGTTCGGAGGTGGGGGCTGAAGGGGCAGGTGGCTCCATCCCGGTAGAGGTGGGCCTGGGTTCTCGACGGCCCTCGACTGTTACTTTGTGGCGGAGCGACAGGGCAGGTTGAGACCACCTTGGCGAGAGGTGGGCCTGGCCCTGGTCGGCGTTCGCAGATACATCAATTAACACGCTTAACGAGATCTTGGTATTTGATCTGAGTCTGGCCATTTGGTCTATACGCACTAACCAACTATGTGGGAAAGATATGGGCACTCGACGTCATGGTATCAACCGAAGCCTTCGTGATGTCAGCGACTGAGCGGCGCGCGCCGGATTGGAACGTAAGCCTGCTCTTGTATTAAGGGGGCTAGTTCTGCTTCCGGCCGCCCACGCAACATGCAGGTGTGCAATGGGCGATGGGCCCAGACCCCTGCACCATAGGATTTAGAACGGCGTGCTGACCTCTCTATTGTGCCTAGGTAGGGCTGCGACGTGTTGATCTTCCGAGGCCGGGCATGACCCAGGAAAGTGTGTCCGGCCAAATGGGGTCGAGCGTGTTGGGTTATGTGGTGCACTCCTGCAGGGAAGTTTATCTATTCGAATAGCCGTGTCCCTCGGTAAAAGGACGACCCGGAGTTGTACCTTGACCTTATGACAACTAGAACCGGGTACTTAATAAAACACACCCTTCCAAGTGCCAGATATAACCCGGTGATCGCTCTCACACAGGGCGACGAGGGGAGGATCGCCGGGTAGGATTATGCTATGCGATGATACTTGGTGAACTTACCATCTACTCTCTTCTACATGCTACAAGATGGAGGCTGCCAGAAGCGTAGTCTTCGACAGGACTAGCTATCCCCCTCTTACACTAGTAGAAAAGAGGGCTTTGGTTCAGGCTGGGTCATCCCATTAGTCCCGGTTCAGTCCCGAACCGGGACCCATGGGGCCACTGGTCCCGGTTCGTGAGGCCAGGGGCCTGCCGGGCCTCGTGGTGGCATTGGTCCCAGTTCGTCTGGCCCCTTTGGTCCCGGTTGGTTGGACGAACCGGGACCAATGGGCCTTGCTCCTGGCCCACCACCATTGGTCCAGGTTGGTGGCTTGAACCGGGACCACAGGCTGCCCTTTAGTCCCAGTTCATGCCACGAACTGGGACCAATGAGGTGCCTATATATACCCCTCGCCCGCGAGCAGAGCACTCCAGTGCTCTGTTTTTCACTGGCCGGCGAGGGGAGGGATTTGTGGTGCTCTAGCTCACCTCCTATGCACATGAGGTGTTCGATGAAATGCCCGAGGCACACTAGTTAAGCTTTCTCCTCTCGAAGCTCGACCTCAAAGCTCCATTTTCCTCGAGATTTGTCTAGGTTTAGCGGCCCGTCACGTCCCAATCCCGTCTTCACGGCCCTCGATCGCCCGCGCCGATCTCGTCGCCGGCACCACCGTGGTGACCCTTTTGTTCTTATCTTCTTTCTGAAAGAAAAAGTTCTTACTTTAGATGTATGGTTTAATTAATTAGATGCTCTGGAGAGCTATATGTTGTTAGATGAGAACTATGTATGTACTTTGGTTTTAATGTGATGATGAACTTCTATTAATTTGGTCACTTAATTATCTATTCATGATGTTCTGTAATGGTTTTTGACACACTTAATTATATATAATGCACGCAGATGAACCGGCAATGGATGTACGGTGACAGACACACCTCCGAGTACATTAAGGGCATGCATGATTTTCTCGAAGTGGCTGAGGCAAACAAGCAGAATGGTTTTATGTGTTGTCCATGCCCTAAATGTGGGAATATGAAGTCTTACTCTGATCGGAAAATCCTTCACACCCACCTGCTTTACAAGGGTTTCATGCCACACTATAATGTTTGGACGAGGGACGAAGAAATAGGAGTTATGATGGAAGATGGCGAAGAAGAAGAGGACGATAACAACTATGTGCCCCCTGAATACGGTGATGTTGCAATGGGGGAAGCTGCTGAAGATCAAGAGGAACCAGACGATGTGCCCAATGATGCTGCAACGGGGGAAGCTGCTGAAGATCAAGAGGAACCAGTGCCCGATGATGATGATCTCCGTCGGGTCATTGTCGATGCAAGGACGCAATGCAAAAATCAACAGGAGAAGCTGAAGTTCGATCGCATGTTAGAGGATCACAAAAAAGGGTTGTACCCCAGTTGCGCAGATGGCAACACAAAGCTCGGTACCGTACTGGAATTGCTGCAGTGGAAGGCAGAGAATGTTGTGCCTGACAAATAATTTGAGAAGCTATTGAAAATATTGAAGAAGAAGCTTCCAAAGAATAATGAATTGCCCGACAGTACATACGCAGTAAAGAAGGTCGTATGCCCTCTAGGATTGGAGGTGCAGAAGATACATGGATGCCCTAATGACTGCATCCTCTACCGCGGTGCGTACAAGGATCTGAACACATGCCCGGTATGCGGTGCATTGCGGTATAAGATCAGACGAGTTGACCCTGGTGATGTTGACGGTGAGCCCCCCCAGGAAGAGGGTTCCTACGAAGGTGATGTGGTATGCTCCTATAATACCACGGTTGAAACGTCTGTTCAGAAACGAAGAGCATGCCAAGTTGAGATGGCACAGTGAGGACCGTAAGAAAGACGGGAAGTTGAGAGCACCCGCTGACGGGTTGCAGTGGAGAAAAATCGAGAGAAAGTACTGGGCTGAGTTTGCAGGTGACCCAAGGAACGTATGGTTTGGTTTAAGCATGGATGGCATTAATCCTTTCGGGGAGCAGAGCAGCAATCACAGCACCTGGCCCGTGACTCTATGTATGTATAACCTTCCTCCTTGGATGTGCATGAAGCGGAAGTTCATTATGATGCCAGTTCTCATCCAAGGCCCTAAGCAACCCGGCAACGACATTGATGTGTACCTAAGGCCATTAGTTGAAGAACTTTTACAGCTGTGGAATGGAAATGGTGTACGTACGTGGGATGAGCACAAACAGGAGGAATTTAACCTGCACGCATTGCTGTTTGTAACCATCAACGATTGGCCCGCTCTCAGTAACCTTTCAGGACAGACAAACAAGGGATACCACGCATGCACGCACTGTTTAGATGACACTGAAAGTGTATACCTGGACAAATGCAGGAAGAATGTGTACCTGGGCCATCATCGATTTCTTCCGACCAACCATCAATGTCGAAAGAAAGGCAAGCATTTCAAAGGCGAGGCAGATCACCGGAAGAAGCCCGCCATGCGTACCGGTGATCACGTACTTGCTATGGTCAATGATTTACACGTAATCTTTGGAAAGGGTCCTGGCGGACTAGCTGTTCCGAATGATGCTGAGGGACACGCACCCATGTGGAAGAAGAAATCTACATTTTGGGACCTACCCTACTGGAAAGACCTAGAGGTCCGCTCTTCAATCGACGTGATGCACGTGACGAAGAACCTTTGCGTGAACCTGCTAGGCTTCTTGGGCGTGTATGGGAAGACAAAAGATACACCTGAGGCACGGGAGGACCTGCAACGTTTGCACGAAAAAGACGGCATGCCTCCAAAGCAGTATGAAGGTCCTGCCAGCTACGCTCTTACGAAAGAAGAGAAAGAAATCTTCTTTGAATGCCTGCTCAGTATGAAGGCCCCGACTGGCTTCTCGTCGAATATAAAGGGAATAATAAATATGCCAGAGAAAAAGTTCCAGAACCTAAAGTCTCATGACTGCCACGTGATTATGACGCAACTGCTTCCGGTTGCATTGAGGGGGCTTCTACCGGAAAACGTCCGATTAGCCATTGTGAAGCTATGTGCATTCCTCAATGCAATCTCTCAGAAGGTGATCGATCCAGAAATCATACCAAGGCTAAGGAGTGATGTGGCGCAATGTCTTGTCAGTTTCGAGCTGGTGTTCCCACCATCCTTCTTCAATATCATGACACGCGTCCTAGTTCATCTAGTCGACGAGATTGTCATTCTGGGCCCGTATTTCTACACAATATGTTCCCCTTTGAGAGGTTCATGGGAGTCCTAAAGAAATATGTCCGTAACCGCGCTAGGCCAGAAGGAAGCATCTCCATGGGCCATCAAACAGAGGATGTCATTGGGTTTTGTGTTGACTTCATTCCCTAAATCGCGGTATGAGGGGAGACTGACTGGAAAAGGCACGCTAGGAGCGGACTCAATAATATGCAGGGACGGGCATTCTTGGTCTCAAGCACACTACACAGTTCTACAGAACTCTACCTTGGTGACCCCGTATGTCGATGAACACAAGAACAGTCTGCGCTCCAAACACCCGGAGCAGTGCGACGACTGGATTACATGTGAACACATCAGGACTTTCAGCAGTTGGTTGGAAACACGTCTCAGAGGTGACAACACTATTTGTGATGAGCTGTACTCGTTGTCCAGGGGACCATCTTTGACTGTATGACTTACAAAGGATACGAGATAAATGGGAATACATTTTACACGATCGCCCAAGATCAAAAGAGCACCAAGGAAAACAGCGGTGTCCGCTTTGATGCAGCAACCGAGAGGGGAAAGGACACATATTATGGTTACATAGTGGACATATGGGAACTTGACTACGGACATGATTTTAAGGTCCCTTTGTTTAAGTGCAAATGGGTCAATCTATCAGGAGGCGGGTACAGGTAGACCCATAGTACGGAATGACAACAGTGGATCTGAAAAATCTTGGGTACACTGACGAACCGTTCGTCCTAGCCAATGATGTGGCACAGGTTATCTATGTGAAGGACATGTCTACCAAACCAAGAAAAAGAAAAGATAAGGAAGCGAATACATCATACGATGATCCAAAGCGCCACATAGTTCTTTCAGGAAAAAGGGACATCGTGGGAGTGGAGGGCAAGACAGACATGTCTGAAGATTATGAAAAGTTTCATGAAATTCCTCCCTTCAAAGTCAAGGCTGACCCAAGCATCCTGATAAACGATGAAGATTATTCATGGTTACGGCGCAATAAGAAAATGACACAAGTGAAGAAAAAGTGAAGACTTTCTCCCGCAACTATTATGATGATACCATGCCAACTTTGTAACAGATGAGTATGATACCATTGTCCGTTTTGTACACGAAGTGCATCCAGTTTTTGCCGTAACCCTCTCAACTTTCTTGCACATGCTATGTGGATGAAATGATGATACCATGCCAACTTTCAACCTTTTCAGAGTTCATTTGAAATGCTTTTCAATTTCAGGGTCTTATAGCTCAAAATAATCAATAAATGCATGAAAAATAACAAATGAAGTCAGAAAGGGTTGAAAATTGATGATGTGGCTTTGAATGGTGCATTTTGAACACACAAAAAGTCAGGAGTTCAAATAAGTTTTAAAAAATGAAATCCCTTTGTAACAGACGAGTTTCCGTATGAAATCCTGATACTTCGAAAGAGATTGTCCGTTTTGTACACGAAGTGCATCCAGTTTTTGCCGTAACCCTCTCAACTTTCTTGCACATGCTATGTGGATGAAATGATGATACCATGCCAACTTTCAACCTTTTCAGAGTTCATTTGAAATGCTTTTCAATTTTAGGGTCTTATAGCTCAAAATAATCAGTAAATGCATGAAAATGGTGCATGAAAATAACAAATAAAATAAATAAGTAATTAGAAACAAAATAATATAAACTTTAATAAAATATATAAGTAGAAACAAAATAAAATAAACTTTAATAACATAAATAAAATTTATGAAACTAAAATTATCAAAGTATTTTCTGTTCAAAACATTATAAGCAACCTCTAGTATTATTGAAACTAAAATTATATAAAATTGATGCAACTAAAATTATCGAAGTATTTTCTGTTCAAAATCATTGAAAGCAAAAAGAATTTTCATAAAGAACTTTTTTTGTTAGAAACTTTAATAGCAAAAAGAATTATCATAAAGTAAAATAAATAAGTAATTAGAAACAAAATAAAATAAAATAAATAAGTTTTTTGTTGTAAGTAGAAACAAAACAAAATAAATAAAGAAAAACAAAAAAACAGGCAAAAAATAAAAAATATGCCACCTACTGGGCCACCACGGCCTGAATACGACTAGAAACCCATCGAGGGGCCAGGATCCAGGCCCGCAGAAGGCCCAGTAGGCCCATCAGGCATAGCAGTGACAATTAGGCCCGTAAGCCTGCAATGGAGAGGAGCTCGAGAGGGGAGCGGCAGTGGGGCTTATAAACCACTGCGCGCCCCTCTCAACTAGCGAGGTGGGACTAAACTTTCGACACGGGCGCAGCAGCACAAGGCCTTTGGTCCCGGTTGGTGGCACCAACCGATACTAAAGGGGTGCATTGGTACCGGTTCGTGGCACTAACCGGTACCAATGCCCCCCTTTAGTCCCGGTTGGTGCCACCAACCGGGACCAAAGGCCGCCGCTTCCCGCCCTTTGGGCTGCTGAAAAGAGGCCTTTGGTCCCGGTTGGTGACACCAACCGGGACTAAGGGGTGACATTGGTACCGGTTTGTGCCACCAACCGGTACCAATGGGTTTGCTATATAAGCCAGCACTTGTGAAAATTTCGTCAGTTCTTCGATCCCTCTGACGATGCCGCCAGGCTGCCCGAGCTCGCCGTGCCTCTGCCGCGCCCCCGACCACGCCGCCGTCACCCCTGCCCCCGACCACGCCGCGCGCCCTCGCCGTTCCTCTGCCGCGCCCCCGACCACGCATTGTCGATGCTGTCGCCGCCCTCTGCCCCGTCGACGCCATCGCCCTGCCCCGACCACGCCGCCGTCGCCCCTGCCCCCCGACCACGCCGTGCCTCTGCCGCGCCCCCGACCCGCCCCGTCGATGCCGTCGCCGCCCTCTGCCCCGTCGACGCCATCGCCCCTGCCCCGACCACGCCGCCGTCGCCCCTGCCCTGACCACGCTGCCGTCGCCGCCCTCTACACCGACGTCGGCGCCGTGCCTCTGCCCCTGCCCCGACCACGCCGCACCTCTCCTTGGTCAGGCCGGCGCCGCCCCCCTTGTCCTCTCCTCTGATTATATGTCCTTTTTTTAGATTTTTTGTTCATATATATAATGATTTGTTTTTTGCATTTTTATAAAAAATGTATATATGTATGTATGTTCTCTGTGCATATAAAAGTTAGATTTTTAGTACATTTGGGTACATTTTAGGTTAGTTTTATATATATATATGTTCTCTGATTTAGTACATTTTAGGTTAGTTTCATTTTTTGAAAAGTTTTATATATTTAGGAAAAGAAGGAAGAGAAGGAAGAAGGAAGAAGAAGAAAAAGTTTTATATATGCAAAAGTTACATTTTTAGAAAAGTATTATATATCTAGCTAGGAAGATAATGAAGAAGAAGAAAAAGAAGGAGAGGAAAAGGAAAATAAGAAGAAGAAAAAAGAAGAAAAAGAAGAGGAGAAGAAGAAAGGAATAGAGGAGAAGAAGAGAAAATAGAATATTCTATTTTCTCTTCTTCTCCTCTATTCCTTTCTTCTTCTCCTCTTTTTTTCTTCTTTTTTTCTTCAATCTTCTCCTCTATTAATATCTTCTTCTCCTCTTTTTATTTCTTCTTCGTCTTCTTATTTTTTATCGGATATGTCGTTGTCGATATACCCCGTGTCCCGATAACTTCAACACGAGGGGGGGGTTCGACCTACCCCCTCCCCGATAACATTATTTTCCCATGTATGTATGTCGTCGTTGTCGATATAACCCCCTCCCGGATAACTTCGACCGTGATAACTTATACCACGGGAGCACCCCCCGGCCCTCTCGCTCGACCAAAACTCTCGAGGACACCCAAACCCTAGAAAAAACGATGTCGGTCTCCTACCCCCTCCCGCCGCGCCCCTACCCTTGAAGCGTTGCCGAGGCCACCCCAAACCCGGAATAAGCTAGGTCTACGTTTGCACTAATATATCCACCTGCTGTCATGTTTGTGTAATAATTGCCATGTTGTAATATTTGCAGAAACAATGGAGCACGGATGAGACGAGGAAGCAGAAGAGGTGTTGGGGGACATAATCTTAGCCGGAGGTGATGTCTTGTCGTATCTTAGCGACAATGATGGTCTGGAAGAACAGGGTGAAGAAGCAGGCTACGGTGATCGAAGAGTGGAGGAGGAAAAACATGATTATGATGGCTCCGGTGACCCAATGCTGGTGCAAGAAGGAGCCCGTGGTGACGGCTCCGGTGACCGAACAGAGTTCGGCCAGGTAAATATATTAGTTAAGCCTGTGCTGACTAGCTAATTGATGCATGCATTGTTTTGGTATGTACACATATTAATTAACTCTCGTCTTTCATCTTTTTCTAGCCCTCCGGATCGAGCACAACTTCGGTAAAGAGACGAGGCCCGAAGAGAAAGTTGCGCTCGGATGAAAGGTTTGAGATCACAGCAATCGCGCGCGACGGCTAACCGATTGAACCCATCCGGACAAAGGAAGCATTTGCTGCTCAGTGCGGGGTTCTTGTTAGGGACAAGATCCCGATCAGCATCCACCAATGGTATAAGCCTAAGAAGGAAGACCCTGAGGTGTCTTATGTCAATGATATGCAGAAAGATGATCTTTGGACTGAGCTGAAGGCAAATTTCACCCTACCGCCAGAGGAGGATCCGGAGAAGCCAGTTAAAGAGCAATTAATCAAGTCTCATGCTCTTAAGAAGATGGCAGACCTATTCAGGAGGTGGAAGAATGAGCTGAAAACGTTTGTCGACAAAGAAGAGACACCAGAATTCATCGGCAAATATGAGAAGATCAGAGATCACTGGCCCGCATTTGTGGCCCACAAGACATCGGAAAAGGGTAAGAAGTTGTCAGCGACAAACAAGAAAAATGCTGCGAAGAAGAAGCTTCACCATCGCACGGGGTCAGGTGGCTACCTCAAAGCCCGGCCTAAGTGGGCCAAGGCTGAGAATGATCTGCTTGATAAAGGGATCGAACCAGAGACAATGAACTGGACAGAGCGTTGCCGGACTTGGTTCTTCGGGGCTGGCGGAACCTTGGACCCTGTATCAGGGAAGTGCGTTTGGACGGACGAGCAAATGAGAATACCAGTCAAGAGGCTTCAGCACTATATCGATGCAGCGCAGCAAGGGACGTTTGTTCCAGACAGAGAGAACGACGAGCTCACAATGGCCCTCGGGAATCCTGAGCACCCTGGACGGACACGAGGCACGCCAGGCTCCGTTCCGTGGAAGGCTGGTTTTCCGGACGCAGGCGGTTACAAATGCCAGGAGAGGAGGAAAAAAGTGGAGCAAACCCAAATTCAGAAGCTACACGAAAGGGTTCAAGCGCTAGAGGAACGAGACGTAGCTCGCAGCAAGCGACCTGCCGAAACTACCCCCGAAGCTACCCCGCCATCTTAGCGGAGAAGCAGCGTGGCTTCCACCGAGCTGCTTCAGCCGGAGCATGTCTTGACGGCTCCTGCTAGCTACCCCGTGGATGCTATCACGGAGTCTCAACATTGCCACCTTATGACGCAATGGCAGAACTTCAAAGTCAAGGCGGTTGTCGGCTCTGTTCAACCTCCTGAACCCGGCGCAACTTTTCACTGTCGTCCGATTCCAGAAGGATATGCTAGGGTGACGGTGGACGAAATAACGGAGGGATTTGAGGACCTCCAGCTTGACCACCCTACCGGTGAAGGGGAGACTCGGCTGGGTTCTGCTCTGAAGACTCCATGCCTATGGCGGAAGGAGCTCATCAACCTTCCGAACTGGACGCCTCCGCCTCCTCCTCCTCCGGCGAGTAAGGGCACTCCGCCTCCTCCTCCGCCTCCTCCTCCGCCTCCTCCTCCGGCGAGTGATCAGGGCACTCAGCCTCCTTCTCCGACGCGTGAGGCACTC
Source organism: Triticum aestivum (assembly GCF_018294505.1). Lineage (NCBI taxonomy): Eukaryota > Viridiplantae > Streptophyta > Magnoliopsida > Poales > Poaceae > Triticum > Triticum aestivum. Next base: position 79,001,885 of record NC_057808.1, on the reverse strand, counting down.
CGCCTCCTCCTCCGCCTCCTCCTCTGGCGAGTGATTAGTGCACTCAGCCTCCTTCTCCGGCGCGTGCCGGCACTCCGCCTCCTTCTCTGCCTGCGCCAGCGCGCCCGAGCAGCCAGCCTCCTCCTTCTCCGCCTCGTCAGCAAGGGCGGAAGAGACCCGCCGCCGCTCCGGCTGCTCCGGCGCGTCGTAGTCCTTCTCGTCCGCCTCGTAAGCAAGGAAAGAAGACAGCCGCTCCGTCTGCTCTGCCGGCGTCTAGCAGTACAGCCAGAGGCGGGAGGCAATACAGATTCGGTCCTTCTCTGAAGACTCCAGAGAAGTTACCATACGAGAGGACCGAGGAGGAAACCACGAAGATCGTGCGAGCCAAAGTGACGAACTTCTTTGAAGGGGTGAAAGCAAAGAAACATCCACCTCCAGAGAAGAAGGTAGATCCGATGAAAGAGAACTGCACTCTGGCTGCCCTGACAAAACCACCAAAGTCTCTGCCGAAAGGCAACTATGAGCGCATTATTGCAAAGACATTTGTCGAAGCGGAGCGGTCGGGAAGTACTGTCAGTGATCAAAGGTTAAAAGAACGACGAGCTGGGAAAAAAATTGCCCAGCTCGGCGAACAAGCGAACCAATCGTGCCCCCCGCTCAAGGTGTCTAGCGACATCGTCGCTAATGATCCGAGGATGGTGCCCAGTTATAGCAATCTTGGAGATTACCTGCCCGACGATGTACATTATGATTTCTTGGAGGTGGACGAACACAAATACCATTTCGGGAAGCCTCTCGTCAAAGATGAAAGATCTCTAACAACGATGATGCGAAGATTACATGATTGGTACCTGAAAACCTGCAGAGAGTCTGGGGGAGGAATACTTTGACGCTGAGAGTTAAAGAGGAGCATGACCTCATTGGAATTGAAATGTTGAATGTTCCATTTGAGGAGTTCTTCCAGTTTTTCAATCAAAAGGCCCTCGATAAATCAACGATCACTTGCTACTGTCTGTAAGTAGTACTACTTCTGTCATTAAGTCTCTCTATATAGGTCAGCTCTTTCATTGCATGTATTTATAATTATCCTCACTATATTATGCAGATTGAAGATTGCCGAATTGAAGAAAAGACAAATCGATGATATTGGATTCATTAACACAAATCTCATAGATGCAACTGAGGTTAAATATCATGCCAAAAATACCGAGGCCAACTTGCTACGATCGTTGGTAATAAATGAAAACAAAGATATAATACTCTTTCCTTACAACTTCAAGTGAGTGTTACTGTCTTGTGCATATTCGGTTTCCCTTATTAGTCCAGGTTATAGTAATGTAATTGATGACTTATGCATGCGTGCGCAGCTTCCACTATATTCTCCTAGAGATTAAGCTTGAGCAGGGACTAGTAACCGTCTTAGACTCGAGACGAAAAGATCCCCAGGACTATGCGGACATGACTCAAATGCTCGAGAAGTAAGTTAAATCGATCATTATCCACCATATCAGCAACTTTGTTCATTTCCTGATATCAAGTAATTGTTTTCTTTGTCTGGCAGGGTTTGGAGAAAATTCACCAAAAAAGCACCGGGACTGCCAAAGAAGCTACAATTTAGACACCCAAAAGTAAGTACTATAGTAGCATGTTCCGCGCATCTCCTAGTGATTCAAGTGCTAGTTTCATCAATACCATTTAGCATGCTTGCTTATCAGTTTGATTGACCTCTATTTATTGTAAAGTGGTTGTGGCAGGAACAAGGGAATGATTTCTGTGGATACTACGTTTGCGAGTCCATCCGCTACATGACCTGTGAGCGGGGCTACTCTAACGAACAATATGAAGTGCGTAAGCAATAATATTCACAATTTTATTTTTATTACCATCATTTGTGTTGAGTTTCATTTATTCATATATATATATATGTATTGACCCCTTCTTCAAATTAGATCTTTCGGATGCGGGATGAACTCCTACCACCAGATCGTATGCGAGCAATTCAAGAGGAATTGGCGGCATTCTTCCTTGACCGCGTGATCGCTGAAAACGGAGAATACTATGTGGACCCTGTGTTCATATATAATTAGGAGATTACATTGTAAGAGATAATTATTGTATATATGTAGCCGTCGGATAGATATACGAGAACTTGTTGTTCGACCAATCTCTCGGAGAAGGAGAGGTGGCCGATATCACTTCTCTCTGTATGCATATATATGTTCATGACGATCTTCTGTTTCCTTCATTTGCTTACTAGCTAGCGTGTCTAGTCCTCTCTATACATATATAGTACATAGCGTCGACCAAGCACGAAGATAAGAGAGGACACTTCTCTCTATTAATTAGCTAGCTAACACAATATATGAAACACCTAA